>NC_034424.1:6815891-6851719 GCF_002078875.1 Numida meleagris | reverse complement strand
GCTCTGTGTGCCCATCCCATGTGCTCTGTGTCCCTGCAGGGGTGTGGGCGCGTGCCCTGGGCCGGCTGGCAGGCGTGCACGTGCCGCTGGTGGCGATGCATCACGCCTACGTGGTGACCGAACGCATTGAGGGTATCCAGGTGGGTCTGGCACCACTCCTCTGCATGCCCCAGTGATGGTCAGAAACAGAACCCCCCTCTCCTGGCCCCTCAAAGACCTGCAGGACCCCCCTCCTGTGCTGCAGGACCAGGCTCTGCAAGCAGCCCCCAGCTCCTCCTGGTAGCATGCACAGCTGCCTGCCTTATTAGAGCCGTATTTAGTATTTAACCACGTTAGGACGAGCGGGATAATTTTTTATTATTATTTATTTATTTATTCTCAGTGGAATTATTGTAGGGTCTCCGACGTGCTTGGCGTCTGAAAGCAGCGCTCATAACGGTGCCAATCACTTTCTGAACGAGCAGAGCTGTAGCTCTCCATGCATTTGTGCACCACCCTGAGAAATCTGTTCTGCCTTCTGGCTATGGAGAACGGCTCAGGAGCCGAAGCAGACTTCATTCACTCAGGTGCCAGGGCTTGCAGAGTAACACTTTAATTAGTTTCCACCCCGCTGACACAATCTGAGTTGCATGCAGTCCTCGATGCCTCATATTCAGAAGTGCCGGTGTCAGTGTTCACCTTTCCATCCTGGTAACTCCGCTGAGCTGTGCAAACACGGCAAGGGAGAGGCTCAGAGCGGAGGCTGCAGCTTGCAAGCCCCAGTGCATCCTGCTCAATCCACTTAATTTCATTTGTCAACATGAAATGCAGTAAGCCCTACACCAATACCTTGGCGCTGTCTAAATGTTCACCTATTCATCATTCACGGGAACAAATCCCTCGTTCACTGCATGCTGCTGTGCTCTTATTTTCTCCCATAAAGGTGTGTGGGAGACGAAGCCAAGCTCAGGATCAGGGATCAGATCACAGCCATTGAGCCATTTAGAATCAAGCACCCAGACTCTGGGGCTCCCTGAGCTCCCTCTGCCCTGTTAAGTTGGGAGTCCAGAGAGTGGTGCAGCCCAGATGTGGTCCAGCTGCGCATCCATCCTGCTGAGATTTCCCTATGGGGATGGGGCCATGGGCACATGGGGCTGTTGGGGCTCCTGCAGCTCTCGGCCCTGGCTCACCCTTGCCCCCCACTTCATGCAGAACATGCCGAACGTTCGCGATCACGATGCCTCGGTGTATCTCCGTCTCCAAGGCGATGCCCTTTCCGTGGGTGGCTATGAGTCAAACCCCATCTTCTGGGAGGAGGTGAGCGGTGCCTGGAGGCTCTCGGGGGAGCGAGGCGAGTTTGCAGGGAACCCACATCAGTGGGGTGGGTGCAGCAGTGAGCTCCTCGTGGCCCCGCGCAGCCCAGCCTGTGGGTACCGACCGTGGGCTGATGGAGGGAGCCCAGGACAGCATTGTCCCCTCTGGCCTGCAGGTGATGAGGAAACCAAGCAGGGCTCAGGGTTAACCCTCCCCTGCTGCTGGGTCCCTGTATCTGAATTCAGGCTCTGCCCCAGCCCTTACACTGCAGTTTTCAATGCCTCCATCCCGTGGAGGAGGGGCTCCCCTCACCAGATGATGCTGCAGGAGGTGGAGATGCCCATCCCCTGCCATGTCCACCATGCACTACCGGACACGCAGAAGCTTTGGCTTTAGTGCTGGCTTTGCACCTCTGTACTGGGCTGTTCATAAAAACCCAGAGACTGGGATCTGCAAAGCAGCTCTATTTTCTGTGGCCTGAGATTGGTAGGGCTGAGAGGCTCTTACCCATCAGCTGTACTCTAACTTGTGTCCTGATTCCTATTTCCCACCAGGTATCAGAGAAATTTGCCTTCAGCCTCTTTGACCTGGACTGGGATGTTTTTATGCAGCACATCCAAGGTGCCATCAACAGAGTGCCAGTGCTGGAGAGAACGGGCATCAAATCCACTGTCTGTGGGCCAGGTAAGGCAGCACCTGGGGGCACCTCTCTGCTGCCTTCAGGCTGTGGATCGCAGCAGATAGGGTTGGGTGGCAGGATTGGGACCCATGAAGAGAAGAGGGCAATTTTGTGAGATGAACTGGAAAAGCAGGAGCTGGCATGGCTCTGCAGATCCCTGCGTGCTGTCACTGCCCTACACACTTGTTGCTGTTCCAGTCCGTGCACATACAGCCCATTTGTCCCTTGTTTGCACCATGCCATGGGATGCTGCTGTTTATGGGGGCACTGATCAGAGCCAGTGCTGGTGGGTGTGCAGTCTGCTGGGGACAAGAAGGGCTGCCACACCCTGGGAGACGCAGAGAGGACCCACCCGTGCTGGGTGTCACCTTCCTGGGGGTGGCATGTCAGGCTCAGTCCTGCCTTGGTGTGGTGCAGAGCTGGGGGACAAACAAAGCTTCCCAGCTGGTGCTGGGGCTGCTGGGCTGGGAATGAAGGGATGCATTTGCTCAAGCAGCGACTGCTGTTTTTCTGAGATTTGTATTATTATTGTGACCGTGGGGTTCCAGGCATCTGGCCTGAAGACATTTGATTTGCTTCCAATGCCCTGCAGCCCAAGCAGCTAGGGATGATGGCACCATCGAGCCAAGCCATGAGCAGTTGGTTTGGCCTTGAAACCCTCCACATGCCAAAAAAAATCCTTTTTGCTGAAGCACTTAAAAGGAAACCCTGGAGAGCCCTGGGAAGGAGCTGGGCTGTACATAAAGGGAAAGCAAGGGCCCTGCAGCATGCACAAGGAGGAGGCCGTGCCCTGGCTTTGATTGAATTGCGGTGTGAGTGAAGCTGGAGGCCTCCAGCAAACAGCTGACAGCTTATAGACAGATGTTGAGTGTTTGTAACGCAGTGGGGTAATTTCCAAAGGGTCAGCACTCCTCCTTTGCTTGATTTAAAGGTGCTGCTGGTCTGCTTGCAACAGATGAGTCAGGCAGGGCTGGAGCAAATAGCAAACGCTTGTTCTTTCTGCTGGGCTGTAAATATTTCACCACCAGAACAGAAAGCTGCCCCTCAGCGAGGGAGTTCCCGCAGTGATTATGGGAGCAAGGTTGGGGTGCAGTGCAGACCCAGCTCACATTTTGCATGGTTGCATGAGCTGCCCTAATGCAGGGAGGATGGCACGCCTCCAGCAGGGTGCCCTGCTCTGCCCTCCTGGTGTGGGATTTGCACCAGGGATGCGGCTGATGGCTGTGCTGGGAACAAGAGCCTTGGGCAGTACCAATGGCAAGGCCATAGCTTCACTAAGTAGCTTAAATTCGTGACGCTTCTCAGCAGAAATCGGTAACGGTGAAAGGAAAATAGGAAGAGTAACGAAGCCATCAATGCCAGGAGCAGGATGAGGTCAGAGCAGGATCTCTGCAGGACACCTGCCCTGGCTGATGCATCTCCCTCTGTCCCACAGAGTCATTCACGGCCGACCACAAACCGCTCATGGGGGAGGCTCCAGAAGTCCGAGGCTTCTTCCTTGGCTGCGGCTTCAACAGCGCCGGTAAGAGAGCGTAGGAAACCCCTCTGCATGCATCCCAAGGCAAGCATTGTACCCCAGCAGCGCCTGGTGCTTGGCCTCATTGGTGATCTTGCTTCTTCCCCAGGGATGATGCTGGGAGGAGGCTGCGGGAAGGAGCTGGCCCACTGGATCGTCCACGGCCGGCCGGAGAAGGATATGTACGGCTACGACATCAGGCAAGGCTGTGCTGGCACCCAATGGGGAACGTGGGGATGGGTGTCAAAATCAGGGCCTAGGCAGTGTCTGTGCCGCAGCCCCCATCCCCTGAGAAGCTGGAATCAATTAGGCCCATGGCTTTAATGAATTTACACGTGGTATTTATCTCATTCGCCTCATTCCGCCTCTAAGCGAACCGCTTCCATCAGACACAAGGAGACTGCAATGATGAGGAAGGACAGGGCAATTATGTTTGGGTTGTGTTGTTGTTCAATTAGTGCTGTGCCTAATCCTCTAAAAGTTAATAATCGGGGGGTGATGATTGCAACTGGAGGAAGATTAGTGTTCCCTCTCTGCAGCACAAGATGGGCCGGGAGATTTGGGCTGTGCAGATGTTGGCTCTGTAATTGCTTTTGACTTGTTCAGTCGTGTCTGATTGGGTTTGGGCTTTCTTGCAGGGCTACTAGTGACAGCAACAAGCTTGTCAGGGATAGATCTGTGAAAATCACATTGCTTTGATGGGAACAATGGTAAACAGACCATGGAGCCAGACTGGGAGCTGCTGCTAACACCTAGAATCACAGAATGGTTTGAGTTGGAAGGGGCTCTTAAAGGCCATTGGTTCCCCCTCCCTGCAGTGAACAGGGCCACCCACAGCTCCACCAGGTGCTCAGGGCCCCATCCCCTGATATTGGCTGTCTGCAGGGACCACCACCTCTCTGGGCAACCTGTGCCAGCGCCTCGTCACCCTGACTGTAAAACACTTTTTCCTTATATCCAACCTACACTGGTTTGCAAAGCAGGCAGCAGCCCCATGGCCCCAGTGTCCCCAGCACGGCGATGGTGCTCTGCCCACTGCTGTCCCATTGGGCATCGTGGCCATGCACAGCCCCGGCTCGTTGGGGTGCTCCATCCTTCTGGTGCTCTGCCTTTCCCGCAGTCGTCAAGCTGGTGTCGGTGCTGTTTTGTTGTTTATTTATTTTTTATTATTTTATGATTACGGAGCTCCTCTTTAAATAACTCCCATTCCTGCACATTTAAATATTTATCCTCTCAAATCACTCGCTTGTAAATATTTCATCTGGCAGCTGTTGCTCCTCTGCCTGCTGTCAAAATGCAGCGTGGTGGTGGTGGCAGGGCCGGGGCCAGCCCCTGCCATGTGTCCCTGCCATGTGTCCCCTGCCACCTGTCACATGTGGGCAGAGTGGGGAAGAAAGCCAAAAATACCATTCTAAAAGGTCCTATACATTACATTTTGCCTGGCCTTCTGCCTGCTGCTCTGCAGAATTGGGGGCTGTGGGCAATGGGGACAAGAGAGGTGCCACCAGCCAAGAGGTGACAGTCCAGGAGTCACAGGGCTATGGCACAGTGAATGGCAACAACACCCGGAGCCCGTGCTGAACTGGCACATTCCTTCAAGGAGATCTTTCTGTTTGAAAGAGGAAAATATGTCAAACAAATTTAAAATGCTTTGGGTTTTATTTATATTTCAGTCTAGGGAGAATTGGATGAAAAATGCGAGGAATGTGCACGGCTCTCTCCCTCTTCTTGCATTTCAAGCTGGGTTGTGCAAGAAGCTCTCTCTGAGGTTGGCCCAGTGCTGAATCAGGACAGAATTAACCTCAATTTCTCTCATTTCTTATTTTCACCCAGCAGGATTGTATCCTGCTCTGATAAAACTGACAGATCTTGGGATGGCAGAGCCATGGGGACGAGCGTTTTGATGGGCAAGAGATGTGATTTGGGTTTGTTTGCTCTCACCCTTACAAAAGGGAATAGAAATCACCATTTTACACCACGGCAGCCGCCACCACCTCTCATTGCGAGGCCGTGCCCGGGGGTCCGATGCCCACCACCCCATTCTCTGCCCTTCAGGAGGTTCCACCGCTCCCTCACCGACAACAACCGCTGGATCCGGGAGCGGAGCCACGAGTCCTACGCCAAGAACTACTCGGTCGTCTTCCCCCACGACGAGCCGCTGGCGGGGCGCAACATGAGGAAGGACCCTCTGCACGAGGTGGGCACCCACGTGTGTCCCTGCTCCCATCCGTCAGCGTGGCACAGCTCACCCGGTGCGCCATGCAGGGATGCTGGGGCAGCGCTGGCCCCGATGGAAGTTTGACGGTGGAGACGCCAAATATTCCCGTAAGACTTAACTTAGCGCTGGTCAACGGGCGATGGAAAAGTGGAGAGCAGAGCTGAGAGCCCCCAAAAAAACTCCCAGGGAGCTGAGCTCTTCCCTCTGACTGCAAATTCCCACCTCAGCATCCTTCTGCCAACAGAGAGCAGTAAAACAGACATTCCTCCCCACCGGCCCCCGATGTTTGGTTGACAGCTCTGTTGTTTCCTGTCACCGAGAATGCAATTTATTTTTTAATAGTGTGTCTAATAAGCGATGCCCATTTGACTGACAGCCTGGTATTTATGCATGCAGCTCCAGAACATGTGCTGTGTTTTATAAATAGGCCCTGAATCATTGCTGAAATATTCAACAAAATCTATTCTTTTCCGAACGGAGGTACCCAACAAAAATATCTTAATGGATCCCTAATTAGTCGTGCGCGGAGAGATTTTCCTGAGAGCACAGAGCAGGAACGAGAAGGTTGCCGTGTGAATCTGAGATGTTGCTGGTATAATTACTCCTGAAATCGTTGGGGAGAATCGTGCTCTCTGCATTTAGCATCCCCGAAGCAGTGATTTGTGCGGCGCAGGTTTGGATGCAGGTTTTGGTGGTCGTGCTGTTGTAGGGTGGACACAAACATCAGCCAGTCCGTAACGGGGAGTTCTGCTGGTTTAGAGGACAGCCCAAGGGGCTGATTTTTGTGGCAACTGTTGCACGGACTCCGTTGCTAGTGCAGGATGAAGACCCTTTATTGTACGTGCTCACAAGCTGATTTTTGTGGCAACTGTTGCATGGACTAGTTGCTAGTGCAGGATGAAGACCCTTTATTGTACGTGCTCACAACCTTCTATACCCGTGTAACAACCCCTTGGTCACATGTCCTAAGGTCTTTTCTTAGCCCAAGTGGGGAATTAGTCTTTGTTTTCCCACAGATTTTGGTTGCTGATAGCTGACCCCAAGGGGTCGCGAGTTGGGTTTTGTGCGTGCATTGGAGGTGGCTGGAGGAGGGCTCGGAGAAAAGCGCTGCTTTTAACCTTTTTTCCCCCATTTCTCCGGCTTTGTCTCAAGCAGGAGCTGCTCCGGCAGGGCTGTGTGTTCCAGGAGAGGCACGGCTGGGAGCGGCCGGGCTGGTTCAGCCCAGGAGGAGCAGCTCCGGTAAGCACAGTGCTGGGTGGATGGGATGCACTGCTCCGATCCCACTGCATCTCCCCAAAACGGGCCCATGGAAGCATCCATTCATTCACTCTAACAGCAGGCAGAAGGTGTTCTACGTGTGTGTCTGCCTGTCCCTCTGCAACAGGCAGCACCTGCATGAAGTGTCACCAAATGGCGTGCACTGGTGTCCCTTCTGTACACTGGGGGCTGTGGGAAGGGGCACGTAGATGGGGACCTATCAGCATGGCCACGTCCAACACGGACCCTCTGCCTTTCCCCGCATGGTGTGAAGCAGCCCCTTGGCTTTGGGGTTCTTCCTGTGTGTGACCCCCCCTCCATCGTCACACTTCTCCCCCAGGTCCTGGATTATGACTACTACGGCGCTTACAGCCGGGAGCAGCACAAGGACTACACCTACAACCAGCTGCTGGCGGATGAGTACACCTTCGACTTTCCACCACATCACGACATTGTGAGTGCGGTGTGGGGGCACATCTGGAGCTGGTGGGGGTGGTGGAGGTCCCGGAGCCCCTGCAGCATTCCGCCTTTGGATAGAGCTGGGGAGGCTCAGGGGGATGGAAACTCAAAGCTGGGGGAAATATTCCCAAAAAATGAAGCGAAATGCGTGGCCTGTGCTTGGAAAGCTCAGCAGAGGCCATGGGAGTTTTACTGCTGCTTTCCCAAAGGAAAAAGATGGAGCCATCCTGGGGAAGCTCGGTTCCATCTGCGTTGGCTCCCCAGCCAGCTCTGTGTCCCTGAGCTGCAGTGCAAAGTGAGGGACCCGATGGAAATGGGGGAAGGAATGCCTGGTTTGATCAGATGAACCTTATTTTTGATAGCTCTTACTGTGTCACTGACATAAAGTGTGAGGTTGGGCATACACTGACTTGCTACTCTTAACACCTGATTTTTCATGGATACTTTGAAGCCCTACAGTGAACTTTAAAGACATCGTATCCTGGTGGTGTTTCTCATGATATAAATGGCTTCAGCAACGTGTTTGCTTTAATTTTAGATCAAGAATGAATGCCTGACGTGCAGAAATGCCCTGGCTCTCTTCGACATGTCTTATTTCGGGAAGTTTTACCTGGTTGGCCCCGAAGCCACCAAAGCAGCCAACTGGCTGTTCAGTGCTGACGTGAGCAAGGCGCCAGGTATTGCCAAGCCCTCTCCCTGAGCATGGGGCTGGGGGTGGCATCCTGAACCAGAGCACACAGCGGGGACCCAAACCAGCTTTTGTCCCGTGCATGGTACAACCCTAAGGGGAAAAAGCCTTGCTCCCACCTCTGGGTAGGGCACGGTGCACCCAGATGCAATGGTAGTAATTGGTTTGTTTAAGAATTGGGATAAATGTTGGGGCTCCTCGTGCTGGGAAGGGCAGGTGGGCAATGTGTCCATCCCGCAGGCAGCACCGTGTACACCTGCATGCTGAACAAGCGTGGTGGGGTGGAGAGCGACCTGACCGTCAGCAGGATCAGCCCCGGTGACCCCAGCTCCCCGCTGGCCCCAGCCTTCCAAGGTAAAACCCTGGGCATGGGGCAATGGGGTTTGTGCCTCCAGCCCGAGCCAGGCACACAGCTGCATCCCTAGGATGCTCCCAGCGGTGGGAATGGGAAGCCACAGTGATGGGCTCAGCACCAGGCCCTCTGTCCTCGCTATGCTCAGGACCATGCATGGCCACGGGTGCAGTGCTGATTGCATTTACCTAATGGCAGCCACCTGTTTTTTTCCACTTCCACCTCTCACTGTCCGTAACCCAATTATTCCCTTTGTGCCAGGGGGCTTGTGCTGCTTGTCAGTGTTATTGGGTTTCTTCAGGCCAGGATGATGCTCTGACCTCTCCCAAAGCCCTTATCAGCTGCCATAAAGGGGAATTGAAAGGAAGCAGAGCATCCAACCCTGGGGGCAGGAATGGCATTAGGGAGCAGCAGGGGAGGAGGGCACCAGATTGGCAGCACTGTGCCAGCTGCTGTGGTGCAGCACTCTGGCATCCCACACCCCCTTATCCCTGGTGCTCAGGGGCAGCAGGGTGATGGGGAGTGGTTGGCGGAGCAGCAGGGTTTGACGGGTGATGGAGAAGCTGAATAGGAGCGAGTCTATTTTTCCAATTACAGTAGGTGGCTGCACTTATTATCGTTATGACAGAATATCAGAGAGTACTTTTGTAGTGGCAGGAAAGGAAGAGGAAAGATTGATCGTGCAATAATCAGCTCCCAAACCCCATCCTTGGGAATTTTTCACTCAGGATTATCAACAAGATGAAATTCCTCCTCATATTTGCACGCATAGCTCCTTGCCTACACTGAGCCCCGGTGAGGTTACATTGCAGGGCTGCAGTGGGGTTGGATTCCCAGCACACAGGAGGCTGTGAGTGCACAGCTCCCATCTTCCACGTGCACACGTCCAGCCCTGCTCCAATGCTCAGCTCCCTTCTTCCTCCACGCCATGACACTGATTCTGTGTTGGACAAAACACTGAGATCTTTTGCTGTTGGCCTCAAGGGACAGAGATTTTTTTCTTTCCATGGTGTTTTCTCCCAGGTATCTCCAGGGCTTGGGCAACTGGCAAAAGCTCCATCAGCAGGGCTGGTGTGGGCAGTGTCTCTGAACTGCACCAAGCTGGGGAAGCTGCATGCGAAGGAAAGCAAATGCAGTGATTCGTGAGGCTGCTGTGACCCACTGGAGACCAAGAGCACTTGCAGAGTGCTACTTTTCATTTCAGCCCTTGGAACTCCTTGCATAAGAGCAGAGCAGCACCCAGTAGGGTTGCTCAGAGTGCTCTGATTTTCATGGCCCCACATCCAGACTTACACTGAGCAGAGCATCACCCCCAGCCTGATGCCATTGATCTTAAAGTGCTGCTGGGGATGGGGGCTGTCATTTTCCAGGTGATGGCTACTACCTGGCCATCGGCGGGGCCGTGGCTCAGCACAACTGGTCGCACATCACCACGGTGCTGCAGGACATGAAGCTGCAGTGCGAACTCATCGACTGCTCGGAGGAGCTGGGCATGATGAGCCTGCAGGGCCCGCTGAGGTGAGTGGGCTGGGGGCAGCCTCTTTCCCTGAGCCCCATTCGTGGCTTAAGATCCCCACCCCACTGTGCCCGCTGACCATGTCCCCAAGTGCCACATCTCCGCAGTTGAACACCTCCAGGGACGGTGACTTCACCACTCCCTGGGCAGCCCATGCCAGTGCCTCACCACTCTTCTGGAGAAGAAATCTTTCCTAATATATCCAACCCGATGAGAAAGCAGCTGTTGGTGATGCCCACCAGGAGCAGGGCAGTGAGCTCTCTGCTTTGCTGTTCCCCCGCAGCCGCACCGTGCTCCAAGAACTGCTCGACACCGACCTCAGCAACGAGGCCTTCCCCTTCTCCACCCATAGGCTGGTGAAAGCTGCTGGATGCACGGTAGGACAGCACGTGTGGTCCCAAGGGAGGTCTTCTACTGCCTATGGGTTTGTTGAGTATCTTTGCCGGGGAAATGGCTTCCTCTGCAGTGAGCAGATAGGTTTTGTTTTTTGGTTTTTTTTTTTTTGGAAAAGGCCAAAAACCACAGTGGGAACTGGGTATGGTGACTGATGTGTGGTGATGCTGGAGGGAAAAGAGGGCCCTCAGGAAGATGAGGGGTGAGCACTGGTGATAGAGAGATTTATTTGACACTCCGGATCCCTTCCTTTTCCCTGAAAAAGAAAAAAAAAAAGTAGGCACAATTTAATATGAAATGTGTCACATCCTCCCTGTAAGGGCTGGCGAGCCTGAGGAGTCAGTGCATTTGATCACAGAAGAAGTCTGACAACCTTAAGCTTTCTGTTCAAGCACGGATCATTTTGCATTTGCTGAGACTTCAGGGCTCGTGTCTGTGGTTATGCAACGGGACGTGGGGATGGCCACGTGCCAGGGGCTGAGCCTTTGGGGTAATGGGGGGAATCCAGCCCCACTGCCCACCCGTGGGGAGCTGATGTGTTTTCAGATACTTGTTTTTCCCAGGACCACCATTCAGCAAGAAAACAGCACGGCTGGGAAACAGAATCTCATTTTCTTGCTTTCCTGCTTGATGACAAACTCAGTCAATTCCGGCTAAGCCCTTGTAACTGGAAATGGTGGTTAAGAATACCCTCTGAGTTTTAGGCAGAAATCATCTCAAGTAGCACAGTGATATCGGTTACGTGGGTCTCTAACTAGCATCCATTGGCATAGCAGTGACTGTAATGGAAAACAATAGTTCCATTTGTGTATTGACAACGTCGGAGAAAATCTGTTTATTGACAGTGTTGTAGGAAATAATGCGGTGCACTACAGTTCTTCCTGAAAGTTAAGTTTGGCTCAAGAAAATAATAACAGGGACTCTTCCTCCTCCTCCTCCTTCCCCTCCTCCTCCTCCTCCCCCTCCTCCTCCTCCTCCTCCTCTGGTTTATGCCCCCCAAAAGAGCCCCCGCTCTTAGGGACGGGCTTTGCCTGAAGTCATCCCCAGGGAAAGTGATGGTTGCTTGGTGGTTCTGCCATGTTGTGTGCAGCTGCTGATGTAGCCTGAAACACCCTAAACAGGAGAGTTTGTGACCACCAAGCATCAAAACATTCTGGAAAAACTGCACTGGTGGCCAGTGTTGGTATCAGGGAAAACCCTTCTCCAGGGTTGCCTTGGTTTCCCATTCACAATTACCCCACAGAAAATATTTCCATGCTCCTCTATGAGAACGCCCCACTGGGGTTGGGTGTTGGTGGCACTGGTGGGATGGGGCCTGGTGCCACCCCAGGGACGTGCGTGGGGACAATGACACTGTGGTCCTGAGGGCCTGGGGGTGCAGCCATAAATCTCGTGCCAGCTGCCATTGGAGCAGGGAGCGGGACGGGAGTGAAACTGGGTTAAGCCACACACGGACACTTTTCACTGGGAATTAAAGTGGCTTTAATTCGAATACAGCTGGCTGCTGAAGGGCTTGCTGCTAAATCAAATGACGGCTATTTGGATGGCGAGGAAGAGCCTCGCCAGGGCTTAGGGCACTTTAACTAAGGCACAGATTTGCCTAACGCAGATGGATCCTCCAAACTGTCACCGTGCAGATGCCAAAACCCACTGTGCCTCCCAGGGAGGGGATGGTGGCACAGGGGACCCCAAGGCCAGCCCTGGTTACAGCGCACCATGAGTCACCATCAGTGCTGACGTGCTACAATCCTCCCTTGTAAGAGCTGTGACAGCCTCACAGCATCTCCTAATAATCCACTTATCCCTGTGAAAGGTGCAGCAATGTTCCCATCTCCGAGAGTGTCATCGGTTTATTTGCATTTCGCTTCAAGTTTGAAAAAAAATAAAAAAATAGTAATAATAATAATAATCCTGTCCTACAGGGGAGAAACTGCTTGCAGAAATGGTTTAGCTTCTTTTGAGTGTAAGTGCCCTGATTTAAAGAAAGAACAGCTTTCCTGCCCTCTCAGGGTGAGTTCAGAGGGGCTGAACGCAGCCCGGCTCCTCTAAGTGGGAGCACTGAGGTTTTTGTGCATTAATGCAGAGGTTGAACAAAATCAGCCACAGAGAAAGGAGAGTTCCTGCAGAGTTAATGACTCGGGAAATTACCGATTGGTTTGTGAATGTATATATATATATATAGTGTCTCTCATTGTATTAAACAGCAGCGAAAGGGCCCCGTTTGAATTTCGCTGCTGGATGTGGGGTAAAGTTCGGGTTTGCATTTTCCAGAATACTTAAAATGCTTTTGAATCATTGCTCAAAGACTCAGGAGTTGATGCTACTTCATAGCTCCGTTTGAAGCTGAACAGAAACCTCGGCTCCTCCTGGGCCTTCTCTGTGTGTTATACACGTGTGTGCAGCCCCCATCCCTTCCCAATGCAAACCTAACTCCCGGTGCCCCAAATTTTCCAAGCGTACAGGTTGCCTGCAACAAATGGCTCGGCCTTATTGTCAGGATGCCTGGTTTCATAGAATCGTAGAATGGCCTGGGTTGAAAAGGACCTCAAAGATCATCGAGTTTCGACCCCTCTGCTGAGTGCAGGGTTGCCAACCACTAGAGCATCCTTTCCCACGGTAGCATCCTTGTTGGGGCTCAGTGCGTTCAGTGTTGGGCTAATTGTGCTGCTGGGAGTGATGCTACGAGGCACTGCCTGTGCTGCAGGATCCTGAGCATCCTTGTGGGGTGAGCAGTGTGTGGGTGGGGACGCTGGGCTCAGCCCTGGGTGCCAGCAGGCGGCTGCTTGGGGTGGGATGCATCCCCAGAGTGCTACACAGAGAACTCACAGCGGGACGGTCCCATTGGGGTCCGGCTTCTCTGCCCCAACAGCCACACAGCAGATCTCAGGGACACGGGATGCAGTGCCCATAGGCTTTCCCTGGGTGTACTGGATCAGCAGAGGGAGACAAAAGCCCGGCTGGTGCGGGAGCATTGCTGCTGACCGATGGTTGCTGCCATGCTGCACATCCTTGCTCTGCCCTCATGGATTTGGGGCTTTTGTGCTTTGCAGGTGCGTGCCATGAGGCTGTCATTTGTCGGAGAGCTGGGCTGGGAGCTGCACGTGCCCCGGGCAGACTGCGTCAGGGTGTACCGGGCAGTGATGGAGGCGGGCGCGCGGCACGGCATCACCAACGCCGGCTACAGAGCCATCGACAGCCTCAGCATCGAGAAAGGTTTGAGGCTCTCCTTACGGCAGCTCTTGTTGCTTTGCCTCTGACCTAATGGGCAAATGCGTTTTTCCCGGCGTGGGGGTGGGTTAGTGAGAATGGAGGGCACCGGAGCAACTTTCCTGTCTGTGGGCTCCTCTTGAGAGTGCTTTGTCCAAGGCCAAGTGAAGCGAGGGATGCCCAGCAGGCTGCTATCCTGCTCTCCAGGATACCCTGCTCACCCAGGCAGGGAGACCCCCACTTGTTCTCTGCAGGGTACAGGCATTGGCATGCAGACCTCCGCCCTGATGATACGCCGCTGGAAGCAGGCTTGGCCTTCACCTGCAAGCTCAAGTCCAGCATTCCCTTCCTGGGACGGGAGGCTGTGGAAGCCCAAAAAGCCGCCGGCATCTTCCGTCGCCTCGTCTGCTTCACCACGGATGAGTGAGTGCAGTGTCCTGGGGTATTTCCATGCCCCCCAGCACTGAATGCCAGCGTGATGAGGCTCACAGTGCTCCCATCCAGCCCTATGCATGCACACGGGGCTCAGCTCCCACCTGCTCAGCTGCTTTCTGTGCTCTAATTCTGGCTCTAATTTAAGTCCCACCACACATTCCCCGCTAGATACTTAATGGGAGCTGGAAACGGTGTGACAGGGAGTGGGTTGATCGTGTTTCACCCAGAGCAGCAGGAGGCCTTGGAAATCAGGCTGGAGAGGATTTGGCTGAGAAACGGGGGGGCTGTGGGGCTGCAGCCTCCATGCCGGGGGGAGCCCCAGCACATGGGACTGCCTCCTCCATCCCCTTCCTCTGGTTTGTGCCATTCCAACCTGGTTCTTTCCTGCCTTGACCCTGCAGGAAGGTGCCAATGTTCGGCCTCGAGGCCATCTGGAGGGATGGCGAGGTGGTGGGCCACATCCGCCGGGCAGACTTTGGCTTCGCCATCGACAAAACCATCGCCTACGGTTACATCCGCGACCCTGCGGGGGGACCTGTGAGTATGGCACAGCCTCATCCCTCACTGTGCCCCGGGGCTGGCAGGGATGCACAGCGCCCGTGTTGGAAGCCATATGCACAAGCATGTTGCTGGCAGCTGGGGCGCGAGACATTGCACCTTCGTGTCCCTCCCCCGTGCACGGTGGCGGTGGCAGAGGACGCGGCGGGGAGCGATGCTGCAGCTCAGCTGCTGCACTGTCCTTGCTGGTGATGTCCAGGCTGCCACTCGGCGTGGCCCCGCCACCGCTCTCCACCCCCAGCACTTTCTCAGATGTTAATTGCAACCAAGTATTTAATTGCAGTGGTAAATTAACTGACATTATGGGAGCGACTGCCCAATAGGAGCACAGCAGGTTCCTAATTAACCCTGGGAGACTCCTGGCTGGTAAATCAGGTGCCCTCGTTAAGCAGTGTGTTACAGACAGAGAGCAGCAAGTCTATATGGGGACAGAGGGTTTGGGGGTGATGTCTTTGTAGGACTGTCCCTCTTACAGCACATATGCTTGTGCTTTAATCCTCTGGCTTGCCTTGATGTTTAATCCTGTGTTAGTGTAACGCTCCTGAGCCAGGCAGTTCAGGGTTTGAGCTATCTCTGCAGCCCCTTCCGGCAACATCTCTCTGGTTTGGGGCACAGAGCAGGCTTCTCCCCAGGGCAGCTTTGTGCCATTTGGAACAGGGAGAGGGATGGGGACGTGTGCTGACTGGGGGGATGCTGGGCTCAGGGCTGCTCATTTCCTTTTGGGAGCTGTGCAGGAGCATTTCAGTGAGCATTTAAGGGGTGTCAGACTGCCCCTGTCCCATACCCAGGAGGTGGCTGCAGGCTCTGGGATGCTGCAGTGGGTTCTCCAGTAGGTGGCATTTTTCTGGGACCCCTGTGGTGACTATTTCCCCCTATATCTGGGTTTCTCTCCTCCCCGTCATCTCTCACTCTCCTGGCCACCCCTGCCTGCCCCAGGCAGTGTGACGGAGGTGATGGGATGGAGGTGGCATGGGGACAGTCCCCTCCTGCCTGCGGCGAGGCACTGATGCGGCACAGCAGCGCTGAGTGCACCCCGCCAGGCGCATCAATCACAGCTCTCCCCTCTCTTCCCTTGCTGCAGAGAAATCTCTGTGGTTATAGGGCTGGCAATAGGGCCAGCAGTGGGGCTGAGAGCTGCAGACGCCACAGAGAGCAGTGGCGCATGCGGGGGCTGTTTGCGGGTCCCCAGCCCTGCCAGCTCATTGTGCAGCCGCCTGCAGAACGCAGCGCTCATTAAGCAGATGTTAATGCACAGCTTTAATCTCTCTGCTCCCTGCGCTAACTCCCGCTTGATTTACACCATGACGGGGGGGGGTTGCAATGTGGGGAGGGACCTTTCCCTGCATTGAGGCTTCTTGGGTGCTGGTCTTGGAGACACCTCCTGCAGGGACATCCTGCTGCCAGCGTGGTCCCCTCCTGCAGGCAGTGCCTGGCTGGGGACAGTGGGGACCGACTCCATTGGGTGTGCCATCGCCCTGCCGCCCACCCACAGCCTATTTGTGAGCCCACCTGATTTGGATGCTGTTGAATGAAAAAAATCCGTAAGGGAAGAAAAAAATGCCCTGCAAAAAAAAAATGAAACGCTGGTTTCTTTTTATTTTATTTTATTTTATTCCTTAGCTGCTTTTAAAAATCTACTTTCCTCCTCTCCGCGCATCCTCCTGGGATGGCAAAGCTGGGTTTTCTGCAGAAATCACAACTGTAGGGCAGCATGGGATCATCCCCCGAGCAGGGAGAGGATGCAAAGATGGGGCCAGGGGGTGGCAAGGGGGTGCTGCCTCCAATGCATGGCTGCGCCTAACGGGGGGCTCTCTGCCTTGCAGGTCTCACTGGATTTCGTGAGGAGTGGCAGCTATGAGCTGGAGAGGATGGGAGTGCGCTTCCCTGCCCAGGCACACACCAAGTCCCCGTTCGACCCAGACAACAAGCGAGTGAAGGGCATCTACTGAGAGCCTGCAGCGGGGAGAGGGGAATGCTGCTGGCCCCATTCCCTGCCTGGCAGTCTGCAGTGAACTCATTGAGTAAATCTGAGTCAGATTAGAAGGGAAGAAGAGGAAGAGATTCTAAAAAGTCCAACAATTTTCTTCCTGGGTTTCCTAAATGAAGCAATACCACTACAGCAATAATTCTTTCCCATGGGTTAATCGACCTGAAAACAGTGTTTTGCTTGACTGCAAATGAAATGGTTTCAATTTTTGACTTTGCTGGAAACTCTTTTCCCCCAAAACGTGGTTTCACGCTGCCTGGAAATGAATTTTTTAAATGAACTGTCTTCCATTAATACAGCCATCACCTGCAGACTCGCCATCCCTCCAGGCTCTGTTCCTGCTCTGATGGGTGTCACCAGGTTGGGGCTGTGCCCTGGGGGCCTGATGGCTGGGGGACATGGGTACATGGGTGACCCCTTGATAGCTGCGGCCCCGCACCTCCCTTGGGAAGGAGCAAGGGCAGGGGATGCTCACCCCGCTGCCGGATTCTTCTGAACCATGACATAATTGGTTTTATCCAATAGGGTTTTAAACGTGAGCTTCTATTGGCTTCATTGGTAATTGTCACCTAAATCCCTTTAGAAATCGAGCCCAGAGCACCCAACCATTCTGTGCTCGCTTACATTTTGTTTGTTTTGCTGAAGGGCTGTCTCTGTGCAGGAGATGGGGAGGGCTGATCTTCCCCACTCCCGGTCACTGACCTTTTCCATTTGCAGCAGCGCAAGAGCAAAGGCAAGTTTTGAGCTGCGCATCCAGAGAGCAATGGGTGCCCCAGGGAGTGCCTCTGGCTTGCGCTCTGCTTTTGAAATGAGGAAAACACGGCGGTGCCACACAGCCCCTTAATACTGAGCTGGGGAGAGATTTCCATCTTCTGTCCCTGGAGAAGAATGGAAAAGCCCAAAGGCAACTGCAGCTTGGAAATGGCTCACTTGCTGCATGTATGTGTGTGTCTATGGGTACATCCTCTGGATCTGGAGGAGCTTGACGTGTGTTGGCCCATGCAGTGTGTGCCCGCTGGGTACTGTGCGCTCAGCTCGCTGTTCAGGGTGCTGGCAGCAGGGCTGCCCTGTGGTCCTATGTGCTGCTGGCACCCTCTCAAAGGGTGGGAGGGAGGGATCCGTGCAGGTGCTGAGCTGCCAGCCCCAGCTCCCAGCCTGCCCTGTAGCCACCAGCACCTCTGCCCCACACAGGAGACCTACAGCAACCACCCCCCTCTTCCCCCCCATCAGAGGGAGCAGGAGGTGACAGGTCCACGATCCCTTTGCTCACCCCATCACTGAGCTGTTTTAATTACAAATGAGCACAGGCAACGAGGGACTCCGCTCCATCCTTCGCAGCACAACAAGGACCTAATTTCCGCTGAAGCTTTTACCTGCCTGAAGGAATAATCACACTCCACTCTTGTCGTTTTATTCCCTCTGACAAGCTCTGCTTGCTTTGTATTCTCTTTGGAGCCAATTCCAATCCCTTCGCCTCATGCAACAAGCGCCATGGGCAAGAGCCTGAGCTCCAGAGTGCTTTGGTTTTGCTGTAAACATTAACAAACAAAATCCGGGTGGATTTCTCTGTGAATAGGAAGTGATGTCAGTCCCTGATGGGCCACACTCCTGTCCATTTGTCCTAATAAATGTGAGCGTGTTCACGTTGGCTACTTGGGGATGCCGGGATTAGCCGTGTGTGTGCTGAGATAATGCAGCATTATCTTCCCCACAAAAGCCCAGTTTTCATCTTGGAAGGCTGCTGTTGTGTGTATGGCGAGCGTGCCCCAGACCAAGGGGGGCAGAGTCTGCGCTGTGCACATGGAGCCTGTGGGTGGGATGGAGGCCCCCAGGTGGGATGGACACCCTGGGTCCTTCCCCTGGTCCAAGCAAAAAGCAATTATTTTTTTTATTTCCCATTTAGATATTTAATGGAGTCATTCTTTCTTCCAAAAAGTTTGTATCTTCCCCCCTCCCGGTTTCCCTCCCCCCGTCTCTCCCCCTTTCTCAGTCCCATCACTGAAGTATCATTTGTTCCCGTCCATTGGCATCTGGTCGCGTCAAGGCGAATAATCCCCAGCGCGGGGGGGAGCGAGGGAAGGAGTCCGGGGGGGGGGTGCTACAGGAAGGCTCCCACGCTGCTCCCACATCTGCGCTCCGTGCCTCAGTTTCCCCATGGAAAAATGTTTTCTTTCCTCCCTTCCCCGGGGCCACGCTGGGTTCGGCACAAAGCGAACCTCCGTGCTATGGTTCTGGGGGCGGAAAGCAGCATTACTCAGAGCCAGGATTGCTAATAACACACTAAATATAGCGCTTTCCATCTCCAGAGTACGTTCTGAACCGGGAGGGATGAGCCCTAACCCCCTCTGGAGGCAGGAGCTGGGGCAGGGATGCGGGGAGCGATGGGATGGAGTTCCCTATGGCTGTCCATGCCACATCCCATCGCGGTGCCGGCACACTGGGAGGGACTGGGTGCAGCTCAGTCCCTCCTCATGTCATTCAGGTTGAGAGGCACGGGGACAGCAGGACGAGGCCCTGGGGCAGATGGGCAGTGAGGCTGGGGCTCCCGCAGCGTCCTGGTGATGCTGGGAAGCGGCTGCTTCTCCCACTCACCCTGCAAGAGAGTTGCGTGCGGTGAGACCGAGGCTTTCGGGTTCCCGGGGACTCTGTGTTTCTACACGCTCATAAAAATGAAATGATCTTTAACATTGGAAGCGTTTTTAACCCGAAGCAGGATGTTTTCCCATGAGGCATTACTAATTATTTGTATTGCAGGCGCACCTACGCATCCTGGGAACGGAGCAGATGTCTGTGGTGCACCATATTGCACAGAAGCACCACAATGAGGGAGCTTCCGCCCCGAAATGCATTACCCACTGAGTCAATGGAGACAGCTCAAAGCCACGGGTCCTTCCGATCTACCATGCTCAGAAAGGCTCCTTAGCGGGGAGCCTTCGCAATGTGCCAGCACCGTTGTTTACGCACAGCTGCTGCTGAGCAGGAGGGACATGGCAGCACAGATGAGGCACTGCAGGCAGAGCCAGGGAAGGGCTGGCGCAGCCATGGGGGCTCAAGGTGACCACAGCCAGGAGAAAATCTCCAGCATTACACACATATGGGGGCAGCTTTCTCGGGGATGCTTCCTGCAAGGGGCAACCTGCTGGGTTTACATTGCTCCTAGGGCTGAACCTGCAGGGCAGGATCCAGTTCCTATGTGATGTGCTGGACTGGGTAGGGGCTGGGTGTGCGGGGGGCTCAGCTTTGGCTGCGCGCTCAGGCAGAACCATCATGGCCAGGCTGGGCTGCAGCGAGCAGGAGGAGGGGGGTCTGGAGATAAGAGGTAAAGGTGAGTCATCAGCAGGAAGAGAAACGTTGAGTTTGTAGTTTAGGATGAAATCCTTGTAGCGTGTCAAGCAAATCAGGCCAGAGCTTAGAGCTTGCACCACATCAGGATACTCTGGGAAAGGTGAAGGGAGGCAGAGAGCCCCTCCCCAGATGACTGGAGAAGGACAGCATTGCTGCAGAGTGCCAGATGGAAAAACAGCTGCTTTCTGTGACCTCAAGGCTTAGAGGAGCAGTGAGGGGTTTGGGGCTGTGCATGCTCTGAACCACCCAGGGAGCAGCGAGGGCTGCTCAGCTCCCTGTCCCATTGCTGTGCCAGCGTCACCCCACAGCCCCCAGCCCTGCCCTGAAGGATGGCACCAGGAAGTGCTGGAGATAGGCACCATCGGTGGTTTTAAATCTCCATTGATTTATGTCATCTCCAACAGTGATGTCATGAGCATCATCGCTGGGCATGGTTTTTCTGTACAGATTCCACAGTGCTCTCTCCTCCTTGTTTTGCTCTGGCTTTATGTCTGGAAATTGCACAGATGCGGTGCACAACGAGCTCGCTCTGCTGGGACCTGACATAGTTGGCCCAAATCCTGTAAATCCCCTCACATTTTTCCTTGGTCCTCCATATCACCATGCTTCAACATTCTGGGTTGCACAAAGAGGGCTGTAAATCACTTTATGCAAATGCACATTCTTCTAGTTGCATCCGGCCATGCACAGTGTAGCAGAAATGCGAAGTCATGGCCTGAAGCAGCGATGGAGCACCTGGTGGGAAGGCAGGACCAACCTAGGGGAGCTCAGGTGCATGCAATGCACCTGGTGACCAGAAGGGGTGGAGCCAGGATCCACCCCTGCCCAGACCTCATTTAAGGGTTGGAGGCAAGGGCATCTTGCTGGAGATCTCTGCCTACCTGAGGCCTTCTGAAGGTATGCAGTCTTTTTTTTCCCCTTTATTTCTGTGCCCACAGCTGTTGTGTTTGAGCAAATCCTCTCTTGCTGCAGCTTGGAATCTTGCTGCTCTGCTGTCATTGCTGCACTTTCCATTGCATTACACGCGCATCCTTCTAGTGCTGGGGTTTTGCAGCAGCTCCATCTCCCCTGCCCTGCATCCCAGGTACCAGTGCCCTGACCCATCCTATGGGCTCAGCTCAGCAGTGCTGCTGAGGAGCTCTCCCCCCAGATGTGGAGTTCTGCCATTTGCACATCAGCCTTTAGCTCTGAAAGCTCTACGTACCGGGAAGCGCACAGCTGAGGATTTGTTGCAGTGCATCGAGATGGGAGCAAAGCTGTAGAAGGATTTCAGCACATCTCTGTTGAATATGTTCCAAGGGATGGAGGAGAACTGCTGTGGGATAGAGACCTGCGGGCACATGCAGACCTCCTCATCATTAAACCTGTGCAGGAGAGATGGCACGCTGAAATGCTGCAGGGATGTGCCAGGGCAACATCCCTCCCTGCCTCAAGCTCAATCTGGAAAGGCTCCAAACTGCATATGGAAGACCTGGGGCCACTGGCCTGCCTGTACATAGGATACTCACTGCAAGGTCAGGTCTCCCTACAGGCTGCAGGGCTGCTCTATGTCTGCTTGGGATCACACAGTGCACTTTGCAGACTCCTTGCACTGGGCTATGCAGGGCAGCCCCGACCCCACAGGGATTCCCATTCCCAGGGGTTCGCACCGCCTCCAGCCTTAAAGTCTGGGCTGGGCGCCTGCTCTGGGGCAGGACTCCTTTCAACCATGCCCTGCTCAGCCAGCGCTGAAAACCCACTTTTACAATTTTATTTTCCAATATTGCTAGCAAAGATCCCAGCAGTTTTCCTGCTCCAATCTCCCTGTACCTGTTGACAAGGTTGAAGTAGCGGTGCAGGTAGCCTGGATCCACGGTGCTTTTGCAGAGCTCCAGTTGTGTCTGGGGGTAGTAGTGCACGTAGTTCACGCACATCTCCTCCCTGATGCCAAACCCACCCTGCAGCAAGGACACCAACACGCTGGCACGAACATCAGGAAGCAGCCCATGTTCCTGCAGCAGCCATGCCAGGATCCAGCCTGGCAATGCCAGAGCCACAGGGGATGCAGAAAGGGCAGAGGGGCTGCAGGGCACTGAGCTCACACCTGTATGCACACACACTGCCCTTTGTGCAAAGACAGAATTCAGGCTAGATCGTGTGCTTTACATTAAAATGCAGATTCCCTGTAATCCCTCTGCTATATTTAGCTTTGTGCCTGTTGATGGTACCTCTGACAGGCACTTTTTTTTTTTTTTTTGCTGGAAAAAAAAAAATAATAACATGCTCTGTCAAAAAATACCACTTCTCTTTAATTACAATTAATCCCCGATGGAACAGTTTGTGATGGGAATTAGAGTGACACATGCTACTTCGCAATTAGCACCTTGGCATCCCTGCTGCAGGCAGCATTGCCCTGTGGGCTCACTTCCTTGCCACCCCCCCCTTCCCCACCCTTGTTTCTGGTTCAGCCCAGTTCACACTGATCACCCCCCCAATGTTGTACTCACCACAGTCACGTTGCTCCTGTCCTCTGTGTTGTAGGTGCAGGTGGTGAAGAGTTCATCGCCCTGGGAGGTTCCAACAGACATGAGGGGGTGGGGAAGCACAAAACTCCCCCTCCACAGACAACAAATATTGGCACGAGTGATTCCACAATGCAGCAGACCTCAGTGCTCTTTGGTGGCTCAGCCCCAGTGCCCCCCAAGCACTTGCTAAAATTGCACTTCCCCGGGAGATTCCCTGCAGCCGTACACCAGCAAACGTGTTTCCTCCTTTCCTTACTTCCTCAGAATTTTTACCTTTAACAATGCACTTGGGCCACAGTTTGCACAGCCAGACTTGCACCCAACTTGGCAGCCCATCCACCTGCAGGAGCCTGAGCACAGCCCTGGGGAGGCAGGAGTGGGGCTGGGGCTCTGGGCAGGGCACCGTGGGCAGCAGTGATGGAGCAGCAGAGAGCAGCCAGAACCTGGAGATGGAGCCACTCACCGGAAAGACTGAGACCACCTCCTTCAGCATGCGGATCTCCTGAGCAGGAGGAGGAGGGATGTGTCAGAGCAGTGCCCATGGGTGGCACTGACCCAACACAGGGAGCAGGGCTGTACCTGGAAGTGCGGGCTGTAGTGCCCATCAGCGTTCACCACCTGCAGCTCTCTGCCATCCCGGGCCAGCACGGTCACCACTTTCCTCCCTGCCAGGTGGGTATGGAGCTGGGAGGCGAAGATGCGGATCCCATTCACAGGTAGCGCCTGGGGAAGGATGGCTCCAGCTCCGTGCCTGACCCCACATCCATCCCACGCATCCCCATGCTGTATCCTTGGGGTGGGTGCTGCCTGCACTGGGATTTGGGGCTTTGAGACCCTACAAGAGAGCTCTTTACAAAGGGGCAGGTGTTCAGCCTGCTGGCATATGCAATTAATGCACAGCCATGCCCGAAATTAGCAGGATGAGCTGGATGCTGCTTGCTTCCTTGTGCTTGTTAGTGGTTGCACCAACTACTCCTTTTGGGTAGGTCCTACAGAAATATCCACTAAAACCTGCTTGAGAGCAGGGTGGGCAGTTTGAAAATGTGCTTGAGTGAGCTTTTAAGGAGCTCCAGAAAGCAGAGGCCATGTCAAGAGATTTGGAATTAGATGTTCTTTAAGGTCCCTTCCAACACAGCCGTTCTTTGATTCCAACTAAAGCCTTCCTATGACTCCACACTCTCTGCATTTCCATAGAGCAAAGCACCCAGCATGGCACAGCACAGCAGTATGATTTCCTAGATGAGAACAGTACTTGGGGGAGATGGAGCAGGTGGTTCCTGAGGAGAGCTGCCTTCCTGGGGAATTCAGCGCATCCCAACCAGCTGCTCACTGTTGGTCGCATGCAGGGGGATTTCTCCCAGCACAACCCCATGGGAAAAGGCTCAGGGGGTTGGGGTGCTTGGCTCTTACCTTCTGGGTGCATTTGTCTGTGCAGTACCCGGTGAGGACGAAGGCAGTCTCTCCTGGGGGCACGGCCATCATGGGCGTGTAGACCAAGCCCAGCTCCATGATGCCAGCATCGTGGGGACGCAGGCTGGCCGTGTAGTACAGGCGGATCCCCGAGGAATCACGGCGCCCTGGCAGGAGAGAGGACAGGGCATCAGACACCGCATGGGGTCAGGACTGAGGAATGATGCTCTGCTCGGCACAAGTGCGGGGAGAGGTGCTCGAGCTTCTTGCTCACAGCTTTCTCCATGAGCGCAAGGCTTGGTCATCAATTGCTCCCAACAGAGAGGTAAGCAGTGCCTTTAGGGAGCCCGGAGTGGAAGGGTAGATCTCAGGGTAATTTGGAGGCACTTATGGACATGGATCAGTGGGGATGGTAGAGATGGGTTGGCAGTTGAACCTGACAATCTTAGCAGTCTTTTTCAACCTTAATGATTCTATGGCTCCCAAAAACACAGCGCTTGTTTAACTGAAATGTCCAAAAAATGAAAGCCATCCTTTTACTGGGGGCCTGGCAGGAGGGAAAATGCAAATTGCCCCTGGAGTTGTGGGGCTGGGCGTGAGCCTCCTGTCCCTGGGCTGGAGCCCATCATGGCGTGAGGATAACAAGGGAGACACTACTGGTTAACACAGCAAAGCTGGAAAGTTATGAAAGACGTGAGCTCCATATTTATAGATGTGTTTCTTCTCAAGTTGATGAATGTGCTATGGTCGATCTGCAGTACATATGCTCTGGTCTCCTAAAAATACACTTGGGTAGTCAAGAAGTTACTTGATTTTATGTAAATGAAGAAACTGGGCTGTTTGCAATCCTTTTATTTTTTTTTAATGTGTCTCCTGACAATGTTATCGAAGCAGGAGTACCACTAAAACAACATCTAAATTCCCCCATCCCCAGCCAGGCTGGTGCAGTCTCTCTGTTGACTTTGGCATCACTGTTGGGTCTGAGCTCAGGTTCCCCCCCCACCCTACACAGAAGTTAGGGGGCACCCCATAGCAGCCCCCCTAAACAAGAATGTTGAGCATCTTCCCTGCCTGCATGCTTGAGGATGGATCCAGACTCTGGTGCCTGTTCCCTGGTAATCCCTGGCACTAACCCAGCTCTCCCATGTCTCGCTAGCAAGGTGCTGGGTATCACCATGCCCCCACTCACCTTTGAATATCAGTGGATTGTGGTAGTGAATCTCAAGACGCAAATATCTGGAGGAGCCTGGACCACCGAAGGCAAGTCCTGCTTCTTCAGGATAGTAGAAAGCCTGGAAACAGGGGAAGGGCATTAAGGGAGCAGTGGGGTGGTTTTTATGGGATCTAAGCTGAAGTGGCCAAGGAGAGGAATGTATGGGCATAATCCTGAGCCCCACTGTGGGCTGGGGGACATAACTTGCACCCTCTGTTCTGCTTGGTGTTGAGCTGCTCTTGCATCTAAAGGCCTCTTGCCTTGAACATGTGATGGCAGAATCACTGAGGAGTGGGGAATCACACTGATTTGTGGAGCTGAGGTGAGGAGGAAATGCAAAGGTATCCTGGAGGAGAATGGGGTGCTCAGGCTGAACCCAAATCCCAATTGGGGTTGGGGCAGCCCATGCAGGGATGCTCATTCCCATGAGAAGGGGTCCCAAAGGGTTGGGAGATGGCAGGAAAGGTGCCCAGGAGTGATGATGGATCCCATCTTGCACCCACCTGCGCTCCCATGGCCCACGCTGCAAGCACGTGCCTGCAGTAGTTGAGCCGCTGTGGCTTCATTTTGTCGTCGCAGGGACCGTTGTAATGGGGGATGCTGTCAAACTCAGCAGTGCACTGGAAGATTTCCATGTGGTGGACCAGGGCTTCATTGCCTGCTGTGATCACTGGCTCGTACTGCAAAGTGGCATCCGAGAAGAAAGGGCACACATTAGGACCATTTCTGAGGACCCATCCCTGGTTGTGCTGTTCGTGCAGGCTCCACACAGAGCCCACCATGGGTGTGTAATATTGAGTTTTACCATGCCAGGGGGATGCCCATGAGCTGGGCATGAGGGATCAAGGACCAAGAGCTCTTGGCTGGCTGTGGGGCCAGTCCATCTGAGCTCCTGGAGAAACATCTTTTGCCTTCCCTGCGGAGGGATGCACTGGATGAGCAGCAGAACTTGCCCTGCTTTGTGCTGACCGAGCCCTTCGCCAGTTTTGCTGGGCTGAGAGGGCTTTGGTTTTCCACAAAGAGGGTCCTGGCCCCGATGCCTGCAGCTCCTGGGCTCCATTCCTAGCCAGCAGCTGCTCAGGGCATGAGGAGGGAGTTTTGGGGTAGAAAACCTGCAGGATGGCTCTGGCCAAAATCGCCAGCTGCAGAACTGATCCGCAGCAGCGGGAAGGTATCAGGAGTTACGCACTTTTTACTTACACACAGATGATTCATTTCGCACCATCTGTTGGAGAGAAAATCCTCCTTCTAAGCTTTCCTTTGCAGAGCCATCTTTCCCCTATAAATCCCTGTGCTCTTGCTGCAGCTCGTGTCAGGCTTCCCCTCTCCTTGCTGGGTGTCCCCCCCCACCCCTCACCCCCAGCAGGCCTATGCCCAATTGTTTTGCAGTAAGGAATAGGTATGTGTCCAAAATCTCCCCTGTGAAAAGGCAGGGAAGCGGTGGGCTTTGCAGAATGGCTTAAAGGGATGTGAACGCAGCTGATCTGCCCCTTACCATGATAATGTGGTGTTTGGTGAAGCTGCCTGGCAGCTCTGTGATGTAGCACCAGTAGGTTGTCTCCTGGCTGGGAATAACAATACTGGGGGCCGTTATCTCCATAGTCTTCACATCACTGGGCAGCCCAGGGATGGTGATGTTGGGCTTCAGCAGCTGTACCCTCTGCAGCCCCCTGTACATGGTAGAGATGTTGATGGCGTGGAGGGAACGGACAGGGCTCTCGAGGATCCCATAGATAAGGTGCACAGTGCCATCCTGAAGCAAGAGCAAAGTCAGGTAATTTTGCACGCAGAACGGTAATTGTGTGGACAATTGGTGTCGATACTGGTGGCGTGAGTCCTGGGGTGAGCCAGGGGCAGCAGAAACAAAATGCCTGCCCCAGGGCCTCCCTTTCTCCCAGCTCCTTCTAGGGAGTCACATTGCCCAAAGAAGTTGTGGATGCCCCATCCTTGGAGACATTCAAGGCCAGGTTGGCTGGCATCCTGGGCAGCCTGATCTGGCGGGTAACAACCCTGTCCACAGCAGCGGGGTTGGAAGTGGATGATATTTAAGGTCTCTTCCAACCCAAGCCGTTCTCTGATCTATGAGTTACAGTGAGGGGCTTTGCTGAAAGTACTGCAGGTAGAGGAGGTGCTGCTGGACCCAGGCAGCTCTGGACAGGAGGTGAGAGAGAAGCAGCTCTGTTTGCTGCACCTTTGCTCAGCTCCTGCTGCAGCCTCCTGTTTGCCTCCTGCTGAGCAACACCTCAGCGTAATGCCTGGCTCCAGACTGCAAACCCAAGTGATGCAGGAAGGGATTTATATAGACCTAACACATGCTCAACAGGAGCGGGTGATGCAAACAAGCTAAAATCTACACGGTATAGAGGTTTATAAGTGGTTGTAAACAGATTGTGCCAAACATTGCTCATGACATCTGTAGCATGCTTCCTTTCTCTTCTAAGCAGTGCAAACACCTGATGCTACCCACAAAACACAACAGCAGTGAGGACAGGGGTTGGAGCCCCGCTTGGTGCTATGGGGGTTGGGATGGGGCCGAGAGTGCTGCATCAGGGAGAAGGTGATGCTGTACCTCTATAAGGTAGTCCTTGGGGTCACAGGTGCTGAAGGCTCTTCTGAAGAGAAGGTAGAGTCCCTCGGGGGCCTTCTGAGCCCCAAGCAGCTGATAGTCCTGCTGGGAGTCCATGTGCAGCTGCCCCAGGGCATCGCTCCAAGCATCCTGTGGGGGGAGAGCACCCGTTAAGCAGGGGGGCAGCAGGTCTTACGTGGCCCCAGGGCTCAGGGTGGGGACCTCCAGTGGTGCTCAGGTCACAAGGTCCCTCTTTGGGTCACCCCTCTTTGGATCACCTCCTTTGGATCACTCCTCTTTGGCTCACCCCTCTTTAACCTGGTTAATGGTGGTGACAAAGCCACACTGAGAGGCGAAGCAGTACGGCACTCCTATGCTGAAAGATTGAAGGCTGGGAGTAAAAATCCTTTTGTAATTTGGATTTGAACAGCGTTATTATCTCGATCTTTTGCGTCTCCTGTTGATGGCTTTTGTTCGCCAAGAAAAGGCCTCCAAGAAGTACCTCGCTGCAGCACTGCGAGGGGCACTGCTTCTCTTATCTTGGGGGAAGAAACAGAAGAAAAAGAATAAAGCATCTTGGCACCATTTCAGCCAAAAGTATAGAGTGGTATTTCGAGAACATATTGTCCTTAGAGGGGGAGAGTAAAATCAGCTCCATGAAGCTAGCTTGACATTTGTTTTCATAGGAGCGTGTTGTGCAAATTAATCTTGTAGTACATGGGGGGGCTGAGCAAATTTGGTTCTTTTAACAGCTGACATTCAGCAGAAAGGCTGCTGGGAGGGAGAACACCAGGGCTGGAGAGGTTATAGAAACCTCCTGGCAGGATGCTGAGCAGCACCAAGTGAAAGCCCGAATGCTGCATGGAGCTCATTTGGCGCTGTTTGTCTTTCAATGAGATTAGGAAATATTCTTTGTGGTTTTTTTAACACGATGCTGTGAAATGCTGTAGCACTCGGGTCATCCCACACTCTGAATGGTTGGTAATTAGCAGGAAAACAGCACAGGTAATCAGCCCTCCCTTTTATCCTTTCATTGCGCTGCAGATCACATTGCGGCTGGTTGTGAAAGAATATGTTCTATGGCTAATTTCAAACAAGCAGAGAGGTAAAATTTAACTTACTGGAAAGCTTCACATGGGGACAAATATGAATTGCTTTCTGCAGCAAAGCACAATTGCAATGTGCCTAATGGGGTGGTTTGGGGATAGGGAGAGCACAGGGCTAGTTATTGTAGCAGAAAGACCAACCACCCAAGAACCTACAATGGGCTGCTGCAGCAGAAATAGGGAGCAAAATCAGAAACGAGTTGTCTCCCCCCACCCCTGGTCTGCTCCCATCAGGATTTACAAGCCGCCCAAATACTTGTGCGTGTTTGATTTCTGATAGCGCCGCGCTGCTGGCAGCCAGCCGTCAGGTTGCGTTTTCCCGCGTCCCGTTGATCCTTGCTGCAGCTGCAGCCGTGAACTGCAGCCGGCTTATTGGTGCTGGCAGGAGCAGGCTTTCTGCTCGGCAACCTTTGCACTTTCTCAAAGTCAGTAATGGGAGCTGTGGTTAATTTTAAATGTCGCCAGCAGCAGCGCGCAATGAACCGAGCCGTGGGTGCCTCCTGCGTGCGTGCCTGTGGCAGAGCTGCTGGGTGCAGCCACCTGTTGGAGCTCCTGCAAACGCAGGCTCCATTAGCCGTGCTGCTGGATTTACCCCTTCCTCCTTGCATTTAAGATCCCACACCAAACCCATAGCGTAGACATCTGGATCAGAAACCCCGCAGCCCCTTTGCACCACCTGGACCCAGTGCCATGCCCTGCACCCACTCCTCCGAACCCGCGGGGGCCAGATTCACCCATCAGGCAGAAACCCCAAACACAGCGACGAAAACGCACAACTCACCCCAAAATACGAACTGTGACCGTCAGTCCACAGCACGGCCAGGTCTGCGTTCTCGAACTCACCCCGATCCGACATCCCAAAGAGGAGCCCAAACTTGAACTTCCTGATGAGGATCTGGAAATACACGGCTTGCTCCGGGTAGCTGACGTTCCACGAGAGCTCCAGCAGCCCCTGAGGATCGAGGGGCACCTTGTAGGGGAAATAGGTGCCGTGGGGCGCCGAGCCCTGCAGGGCCACCACCAGGATGACCAGGAACACGGCCACCATGGTGAAGTACATGGACGCCAGCTCCCGCAGCCTGAAGCTGGGGCAGGGGCACGGCGTGCTGCCCTGGGTCTGCATGCTGGGCAGGATGGCACCCACCCTCCTGGCTTTTGCCATTTATGCGCTGGCCCTCCTGGGCGAGCTGGGTAAGTGCTATCCTTTAATTGCATTTGGTTGTGGGGAAATTGGATTGTGGTATTGACCCCCCCCATATACTCCTCCCCCCCCACCCCAACCTCCTGGCCAAACACTTGTCATTCTCTGCCTCCCTCTAATTGGCTCTAATTGCACATGGACATTATCAATAGCAATTGAACTCGACTGGGCTGATGTTATTCGCTCCTAAATCATCCTTAGTGGCTGAGAAGTGCTGCTCACTTGCAGGCTGCTCCCTGCAGAAACACGCTCTGCCCAGCTCTGCTTCCGCCCCAGCGTGGCCCTACCTGCTGCTTTGCAGCCCCTACACGTTTGTTGCTTCTTTGCTTAAAGACACTTTTTGTACCCCACTGCCTCCCTTCTCATTTCTCCTTAGGTTATTAACTTTTCTCCATTAACCACTTCAGGCTCTCAGATCCACACACACACACGCTGCCTTGATTTGGACTCGGAGCTTCTGGCCCTGTTCTATTGATGCTGGCTCCTACAAGCAGCGATGCTCTCAGTGCTGCACAGGGTCCCCTCCATCCCCTGGCTGATCGCGTTTTGCTTGTGCTCCTTACAGCAAAGTCACCAGGGCAGTCCTGCATTTTCCAGCTCCAAGGGAAACAGATCAGGCTCCGTCCCGAGGTGTTTTAATGGATCATCAACATGTGCCTGTCGCTCAGTCACACTTGGTGATGTTTTACACAACTGTGACCCAGGGGCTGCAGCAGGAGGGGATCAGCCAAGGGGCTGCATCTCCCTGGTGGCACAGCTCAACCCAGCTCAGCTCAGCTATGCCCTGCAGTTGGAAGCAGCATCCCCACTGTGCTCGAGGCTCCTGGGCTCAGTCCCGGACGTGCTGTGCTCTGAGATCCTCAGCAGAAAGCATCAGATGGATGCTCCTCGTGTGCCAGCCCTGGCTCCCCGGGTGGATGTCTGGTTGCGAGAACAGATCGCTGTCTTGCCCCATTTCTAACCTCCAAGCACAGCTTCATTGGCTTCATCTCCTCTCCTGGCTTTGTTTCCTAATTCTAAGGGAAAAGAAGCTGAGCTGTCAGCATGGCAGGAAGAAAAATGATCCTCATCAGGGAATGGGAAGGGGTCCTTAGCTAACAAGTTCTATTGGAGATGAAACTCCAGGTTGCTGGCACGTGCAAGTGCAGCGCCTGAGCCTTCCTGTACAGAAGGAATTTGCAGTGGAACAGCATAAGGCAGGCAGGTCAGCTTGAAAACAGCTGAACTTTGGAGATAAGCCGTGAGAATTTACTTAAAGAGAAAAAAAATATGTATATCTCTCTCCCTTCTTTAGTTTCTCCCAGGTTGCTGCCCATAAATCCAGGCAAGGAGCAGGGATCCAGCCTTCTGTGTCTTGCTCTGGGGGATATTTTAAGACTTAAGCTAGAGGTAGCAATGCCAGTTTGCTGACTCCAGTGCTCAGACTGCTTGGGGCAGACGCAGAGCAGCTCCCACGGGTCAGTGGGGGAGAGGGACACTGGTGGCCTGTTTGTTCAGCCCCTGTCCTCAAAGCAGAGCACAGAGAGAGCAGCTTTCTTCCAGTGCTGAGCTCTTGCTGGAGCTGACGCAGCACCACTGCACTAATGCTAGCATGGCAGCATCCCATATCCCCCCCAGAGCTCCTCTTCTGCTCCATCCACCCCAGCAACAAGAGCTAAGAGTGCAGCAATGCACAGAGGATAACTGCAGAGTGCCTTGAGCCCCTGGAGAAGGGCTCTTTTTAATGGACAATCCCCTAGACACCAGCTCAGCCATGCTTGGTGCTGTCTGAACCCGGCAGCAGCTTTGCTTACAGGTAAGCAGGCTTAAGCACAACTGATGTGCTGAATTAGGGATTGAAGCAGGCAGCACCCCTCCGAGCTATAATCCATTGCCTTGCTAACACAGATGTAAATTCGATTAGGGCGAGGGAGGGCGCGGAGGGAAGGCTGCTGTCTGCTCCTGCTGTGCTGGGCTGCAGCACGCACGCAGCATCCCGCGCCCCGGGGCTCTGTCCACGGCCAGATCCTGCCCTGTGCCACTGCCCTGATCGAATTTCCTGGGTGCTGATGAGGTTAGGCAGCCTGTGACTCAGGCTGGCCCCAACGGGGTGGCAGAGAGGTCTGGCACGTAGGAGAGATGCTCATGGGGTTGAGGAGGGTCCCAGGGACTCCTGCTTGACTCTCCTGTCTGGCCAGACCCACCTCTTGCCCTTGGGTTTGTGTCATTCTATTGCCAGAGATAGTCATTATTTAACTTAACAGATAACGTGGCTGCTGGCTGAGGCAGGATGCTCGGAGGAGCCCGTGACCCATCAGCAGTGGGTGGGAAGAGGCATTCCCTCCTCCTGGTGCATGTCTGTGTCCTACAGCATGAGAGCTGCAAATGAGACCATCACCTTTGCAGAGCCTCTGCTCTTCCCAGCTTCCTGCCTTCTCCTAAGGTGTTTCCCTTTTTCATTTTCCTCAGGATCAAATGTTCTCTCTCTTGCGCCACTGGAGGAATCTCCCCAGACTGGACACAGAACTGAACCTCAGCTTCATGGCTCCTGCTGGAGGAACCTGAGCAGCTCCTGTCCCTTGGGCCAACACCTGCGGCTCTTTGCAGCATGAAAGGTGAGGAGGATGGGTTACAGCAAGAACCACGGCAAGGTGATGTGGTGATGTGGGAGCAGGGACAGGCCACAGCTAGCAAAAAGAGAGCAGCATTGCTCCTTGGGACGTGCTGCCTCACTGGGTGGGCAGCCGGGTCCCCGCACCACAGTTTCTGTCTCTGCTGCTCCCCCAAACGCTGCCACAGCCGAGCCACCTAATGAAATCCTACTTGCCTGTGCATGCTATATTAGGGTTACCATGGATATGGTGCCACAAACACTGGGCTGTGGCTTTGTTATATAAACAGGAGAGATTGCCACAAATACCCAAAATATCTGAGAAGGACAGGAAGAGACAAAAGCATTCGCTGGGTTTGTTTATACAGGGTTGTGTGATGCGGTGGATGGTGCCAGTGGGAGGTGGGAGAGATTTGGGCTACATCTGAGAGCTGGAGCATAACGGAGCTGACATCGTGGTGGTCTCAGTCTTGGTAGTTCTTGGAGGCTCCCTCTGGGCTGCGCTCCCCCCAGATCATGGTGTGAATTCTGCCTTGCTCCATGCTCAAGCATGTCCAAGCTGAGCGCCATGCAGCCCTCCCCTATTGCTGCCATATGGGATGGGATTCTGCTGCCTGCAGCGGGAGGGGAATGGGACTGGTGACGCTGGAGATTTGCGGTCAGCTGCTGGGGCTGTCCACACCCAGCAAGGCCGAGCAGTGCCAGGTACAGCAAGTCCCTTGTGCAGTTGGAGAAATCGTGTAATTCAAAGAAAAAAAAACGGCTCTAGAAGTGGAGGTGGAATGTAAGGGAGATGGAGACATCACAGTGGCTAAAACTGTATTGCACTCCCACTCCCCTGCCAATAAAAGCACCATAAATAAAATGGCTTTGCAATACCCATCTCCACGCGTTGTAACACAGATTCACGTGTCCCTGCAAAAGATGCTCCAGGCAGGATCAGCCGAGCTTCCATTCTCCATCCGTGGCCCTCTCCCATGGTCACCTTGTGGCCTCCCAGTTCCCTTCCCTGCAGCCCCAAAGCACTTCTGCATGGCTCTGCTCCCTGCTGCCAGCCAGCCCTCCTTGCAGCTTTTCCCATATCCATTGATGTCTGCAACAGGAGAGTTAGCAGAAGGTGTAATAAGGGGTCGATATAGTGGACAAATATTATTTATATGAATAATTCAACATGGCTCCAGTACAGACTTGCACTACGTGGCTTCAGCTGTATCCAGCTTTGCTTCTGGTTGGTGGCCACATAATCCGTGGGTCAAATGGGACCACGTTTGGAAGGAAGCTGTCACCTGTGTCACAATAACAAGGCGTGAGCCTGCTCCTCCCTGATGGCAGCACGCTGTGAGTGGTACCACGCAGGTCATGCGATATTCCTGGGCAGTTTCATCCCAAACCCTGAGGCAGGTGTGAGGAAACAAGAACGTGTGGATGCAGCAGGGCACTTACGCTGTGCATCCACCACCGGAGGCGTCAGGGGGAAGCAGCTGCTTAGGACCAGTGCACCTTACTTAAAGCCTACAAAGGGCTGAGGTCCTGGCTGCTGCTGCTCTGTTTATCCCACAGCCTTGGCAGGCACAGGACCCCTTCCAAATGGCAAGGAGGGCTGATGGAAGTTGTCGCTGGCCGGTGGCCAGCTCTCAAGGCTAGCAACTGGCTCCCATGCTGCAGCTCCTCATTAGCACTTCCCTTCTGCAAAAAATGTCTGTTGCAAAGTCTGTGGGATTACAGCTCTCTGCACCCTGTTCTCGTTCAGTCCCTGGCACAATAAGGCTGCGCTCACAACAGACTACAGAAATATGTCATGAAAACCTTTGTCTCCTTCGCAGGTTCGGTAACTGATCTTCACAGGGTTGCTTTTAGAGTAAATGGATCTGGTGTTAAGAGTTCCACAAAATAAGATCCGTGCTTGCTGAAGGCAGCTCAAGTATTCGCTAAGTCCTTGCTATAACATTGTTTTTCCTTGCAGCTGTCCTGGGTTCGGATCGGTGGAGAATTGCTTTGACATCTTCGTTATAAAAGCAGCTTGGGAAGAAAGGAGGCTGTTTATTTCCATGCGGGGATACAGGCACCGAAACCGAAATGAATGGCCCAAAAACAAGCCTCTATCTTTCACATTTCTGAGCAAAGATACGGTGATAAATTGCTAGACAATGACGTTTGACCCATAAAAGCAATAAAAAGCTAAAATTGTGTTTTCTTGGCATAGCTTTTCAATATGCTCTGCGCAAAGTCCAAGCAACCTTGAAACAGAGCTGAACAGGAGCCATGGTACGGACAGCTCAGTGCTAACCAATGCAGTCTGCAATAATTAAAGGGTGATGGTCCGAAGTGGACCTCCTAAAGCTGAAGCATTTTTTGTCCCCTTGCTTTCATCTCTCGCCGTCAGCCTGGATGCCTTGCGCTCAGATCCCTGCGCAGGCGTTTGAACTGCGTGCAAAGTGTGCTGAAATTACTGGCGGTAATTAGTTTATTTAGGGAGCGATTAATTGAATGCAACTGTTTCCCTCTCTATAGATTAAAAGAGTGCTATAAGCGATAGCATCTTGAAATGAGCAGATGCGCCCTGAAAGGACCAGAGACCAATTGTTCCCATCAGTCAAGGAGGACAGGACGAGCAGCAGCGGGCCAAAGAGAAACACAGAGTTCAGTGCTGGGAATAGCAGTGCCGACAGCTCCGGGGGGTGCCCACCTGCTCGAGGAGGGACTCCAAGTGGCAGCTTTTCTCCCAAGCTCTGTTACCAAATGCTTGTCTTTTCAGCTCTGGGACACAGCCACCTTTTCCCTCCTGCTCTGTGATGACAGCTCGGTTGCGGATGAAATCCTGTGCCGCCTCTGCTTGTGCAGAGCGTGCCACGCTCAGAGCCTGCACCTCTGGGGGGGTCTGAGGATGGGGCTGCCCGGGTCACCGGGGTCGTGCTGGAAAGGGACACACCTGGGAAACGGGGTGGGGAGCAGCTCTCACCAAAAACCTCAGCGTAATTCCTGGTGAACGGGACAAAGCCGTGTAAGGAGTGAAAGGGCACGGAATGCTTGGGGGGCACAGGGGGAGCTTGGTCGTGGTTTTTTTTTTTTTTTTCCCTTTCTGGGGTACAGGGAGGGGGGGAGGTTAGGATGCTTTCCCTGTGCCAGCACAGGGTATGAAGGCTCCGTGCGGGACCACCACACTCCGTGCGGGGACACCCGTGCTCCGCGGGGGGGTTCCCATCTCCGCGAGGCGAGCGCTTCCATCTCTCCGCGTCCAGCCCCTCTCCCCCCGCAGCGCGGTGAGGAGGAGGATGGGGACCCGACGGCGGCGTGCGGCGGAGGGAGGGGGCACCGCGTTCACGCGCCGCTGCCCG
>NC_034424.1:6798553-6815580 GCF_002078875.1 Numida meleagris | reverse complement strand
GGGAAGGAAAAACAACGCCGTTGTTATTTTTTAATTTATTAATTATTTTCATTTCGTTTCATTTATTTATTTATTTCTACTCTTCTTTCCTTTTTCATTCCCGCATTGATGCGCTCCGAGCTGGAGACTTCAGGAGACGACGCGGTCCTCACCTGAGCGATCCGGCACCATTCCCCAGCTTGAAGGTAAGAGGGGAGGAAAAGGGGAGAGCGCCGGCGCCGCGCTCCCTCTCCCTGCCTCAGCCCTTGCACCGGGGATGCCCTGAGCCGTGCTTTTCCCCTGCTTATTTCTCTTCCCTCTCCGCCTCTCCTCTTCCTGGTGCATCCCTGGAGCGCTGGGGTGGTTTGCTGCTGGCGGCGGTCCTGGGGGAATGCCTGCAAGGGGAGAGGAGAGGACGAACTCTGGCTGCAGGGTTGGGGCTGGCGGGGGGTTTGGAAGGGGGAGATGGACACAGAGAATTGCACAGCATCCGCTCCCCGATAGCTTGTCTTGGGGAGAGCGGTCCAGCCCCTGCTTCAGCCCAGGATGGTAAACACCGGGATGCTCCAAGCTTGGCGTTGCTGTTTTCTACAGCATCTTTAGTTCTAAAGCTGTATCTACAAAGGAGGATGTGACAGCATTTCTCAAGGCTGGGGTGGGATGCTTTCTTCCAGCTGAGTGCTCAGGTCATGTCCTTGTCCACTCTGGGGACAGCTTGCTCTCGTTGCACGCACGGTCTGGGGACAAAGCTGGCCTCTCTCAGGGCGCTCACCCACAGCCACGCGGCCAGCACCAGGGTTCTTCCCATCCACTGTCCTGCCTCCAAAGGACGTAGGAACCCTCCGTGTTGTCCGCGTCAGACAGCAGAGCAGCCCCAGAGCGGTGGGGATGGAGAGAAATCCAGGGTTGAACGCAAGGAAGGTGACAGCAGGATGATCTGCTGCTTTGAGCACTATTTGGTTAATACAGCAGCTGGCTGGGGCTGAGCTCGCGGAAGCACATGGACGGTGTTTGTTCTGCAGGGTGGGGGGGGCTGTGGGGGAGAGAAATCCCCCGAGGGAAGATGGCTTTTCATTTCCCCCTATCGAGTGGTTTCAGACAGGATTATTTATATTTGACATAACAGATCACCAAACTTGGAAGGTAGTGGGGGTGTGCTCGTACTCATTAAGGTAGACAGTTTTCTGACAGAATAAATTAAAGGTAAGAGATGACTGCGCTCTGAGGTTCAACAGATTGTCTTCCAGCCTAAAAATGAGCAGTGAAATCAGCATAAAGCCTCAACGGTAAAATCGTGCGCTCAAGTCTTCCATGATGGATGGCTGTCATTTTAGGAAATCTGGCTGACATCCCGATGCTTAGAGTGCAGACAGTGCTCCTGGGTGACCTCACTGGAGCAACCGTACCGGTATGACTGGGGTTTCAGTCATTGCATCTGATGTCCTCGCTGAGTAAGCAGCTAAATTATAATGCAGTTAAGGGAAGTGAGTTTGTGTAAATCGTGCATAAACTCAGTGCACGACCTGTCCCCACAGCTGTCTTTAGATGCTGGCCCTGTTGCAGTGGTGTGTGAGTAACAGAAGGCTGTTGGCAGCCTTTTATGGCTGTTTCTCTTCTCATCTGGAATTAGCAGTGAGATGCACTATGGCTGTCAGACGGTGAAAAGAGATTTCAAACACCTTAAAGACCGTGCAGCTGTAATTAAAGCTGTAACCTCCTTCCTCTGCATGTCAGTGTTCCCGTGCAGAGCGGTGACAAGGAGTCTTAGGAAATAGTGCTGGTGCTCCAAAGAGATAAAGAACTTCAGCAAAATCCCCCCAAAGTGACTGACGTTGATTTATCACCCCATGGCTGGGGACACGGCCAGCCAAGAGGTGCTTGTAGCTGGCAGGGCTCGTGCAGACAGGGCTGGTGATGTGACAGCGCTGGATAAGAGCAGAGAAGGGATGGAGGAGAGGGGGCAGGTGTTGGGTTGAGCTTGCAGCTCGTTCCCATTCTAATTTACACTTCTCCCAGCGTCTATCTCCTTCTCTCCCCGTGATCTAATTTATTGCAGTCCGCAGGATTTGTTCACCTTTTGTTAAAAAAAAAAATCACATTCCAACACTGCAGCTTGGCGGAGGGACTAAAAATACATAAGGTGATGGACTCTGACCCTGCCCAGACCTTCCAGCCCCACTGGGATCACAACTGGGGCCAATCCAAACAAGAGACCTCAGCAACCTCCAAGCCCTGCGATCCCTGCAGGAGCAGCCCTGAGCAGAGGTCAGCAGCAAAGGTTGGAGGAAGATGAAAAGTCGCAAGAGCATTTTGAATCATCCTCGGACAGCTTAACGAGGGCCGTGACCCATGTAGGGAGGCTCAGAGCACCGGGGGAGGACCTAGCTGCTGTGGATGGTGCGGGTTGCAATGTGCCTGTGTCAGACACGGCATGGGGACGGGGAGAGGGGCTGAATCAGGCTGAAGTCACAAGGGCTGGCTCTGCAGAGGGCAAGCGACGTGTTTTCAGCTGATGATGCTTGTTGGAGAAGTCATCCATCCGTGGGCAGGCCGCTGCTGCGGAGCGGTGACAAAGCTGCTGCTGGGGACAGGCTGCTCAGCCCCCAGGTGCTCCTGGCTCCCAGCTCCTCTTCTGTTAGCAGAGGACTTCGGGGCTTGGCAGTGCCAGCACTGCTGATGTCACGCCATCCCACGTGGCGCTTCTCACCGGAGCTGGGGGCAGACGCCGGCGGCTCCTGGCCGTGTGCTGGTGCTGCGCAGTGCAGACCTGAGGTGAATCAGGTGTGGAGATTTGGTCTCCCTCTCCCTTCAGAGGGGAGAGGGGATGAGCTCTGCCTCATCACACCTGCGATGAGGCAGAGCTGGTGCTCAGCTTCATTCGGAATAACGGCAGGCTGAGCCAAGGCTTGCTCCCCACGCCCCCAGCAGCTGTCCCCAGTGCTTCTCTCCCCATTCCTTACCCCCAGCACCAAAGCCATCCACAGTGACTGACACCAATCCAAGCAGTCTGTGAGCTCACCAAGCTGTGCTGGGCAGGAACACGCACATTGTCCCCATCTGCAGAGCGTGAGCTACCGGTACCTGCCCAGCACTGAGCAGGGAAGGAGCCGGGCTCCATCCCACCGCCCTGGGCACACCGCCGTGCTTTTATCACAGAGATGGAGACTTGTCACATTCTCTCCACAACAGTATGTGACATAATCCAAGCAATCTGCCCTTGGTGTGTTTCCAGAAATAGTCGGGCCCACAGTAGACACGGGTGACATCTGGATGCATTACTGTTGAGTTGGGAAACACTCAGTAAACAAGACAGGATCTATTGTTTAAAGGTTATTTCGGGAGACTCCGAGCGAGTTATCCGGCCGTGCAATGGAGAAAGCCTTAATGGCACTGTGATAATTGCCTTTTTTCTAAGGGACCTTTCAGAAGAAAGTTAGCAGAAACCCAAAAGAAAATCTTAGCCTGTCCTTGGGACGTGATCCAAGCAGAAAATGTGTGGATTTGTGTGTTTGCTTCTGTGCCGTTGGATCAAGGCTCAGCAGTGTGTGCTTGGCTGTTGGCTCCTTACCTCACCCTGAGGGCACTCAGCAGGGGACAAAGGTGATGGTATCCCCATCAGCAGGGATGCAGCCTCTGCACCACCAGCTTTAGGGATGGCTTTAGGCCATACCGTGGCCATGCCCTGGGTACAAGCTCATCGCGGGATCTGAGCTGCAGCAGCCCTTAAGCTCATTACTGTGAGCGGTGGGCGCTCCACATGGTAGAGATTTCCTAACACTGTGCTGGAGGGGAGCAAGCTGGGAGGAAAAGTCCGTTGTCATTTTATTTTACCCTGGGCAGAGCAGTCCCTTGTTTTTCGTCAGCCTGAGAGTCTCAGCTGGACCATCATGGACCAAAGTGGCCCCGGCTAGCACTGCCTGTTCCTCCTGCACCTGCAGAGCTGGCATCAGCCAGCACCACGCTGCTCCTTCACCCTCCGAGAGGTTCGGACTGCAGTTAAAGCTTTAATGACAGGAAACACCTATGGTGAGATGAAATGCTGGAGGATGCACTGGGGACCATCGCAGCCTGTGATGGGCTCAGCCATCGCCGTGCCCCAAATCTCGCCCTGACTCAGGTTGCTTTCCCCTAGGAAATAGGGCATGTGCTGAGCTGATGTGCTGAGCTGCTCTGAGCGCCGAGCGTGCATCTCCCTTTGAGCCAAGGGTGCTGCGCTGGCTTTGCCCTGCGCTTTATGTCTGCATCCCCTTTGCTCTCCGAGTGGATTTGGATTCATTTCAAGCTCTGTTGTGGGTTTTCCTGCCCGAACTCCGGCAAACCATTAACTCTCATTTTTCTGTTTCTGTTGTCTGCCTTTCTAGCCAGACTGCAAGCTGCTGTGTGCAGGGAATCCCCCACCCCGGGCTGCCTGCAGTCCCACAGTGACCCTGCAGTGGTTATCCCTGCTTTCCCACCACCCCTCACCCCCAGCAGATGCTGCCCAAGGTGCAGATGCCCGAGCTCTGCACGCATCCCTCTAGCGGCAGCCACACTGCTCCACCAGCACTGGGGATATTATGGGTTATATGGAAAAGGTTGGGCTGGCTTAGGGCAAACCTGGCCAGCCCTTCAATATTTAGGTTGATCGACAGTCAGTAGCAGCACTGCTTTGATATAAATAATTGCTGCGATTTGACTCCGCTGCACCTTCCGTTGTAGAAATCACTCACGGTACAATAGAGTGCATATTGCTACCCTTTAGTTAACAAAATATGCATGTGTTACATAGCAAGATGTGGTGCCTTTAGTGGAAATGCAAGCCAGGCTCCCTCAGGGGAAAATAACTACAGCATTGATGCTGCTGGAGACTCAGCTTTGAGCAGAGGTTTTGGTGCCCTGGGTACTGGAGTGGCTCAGGGGATACACAGCCTCGAGGGCTGCGCAGTCCCTGCAAGCAGAGATTGGCAGGGATGCTATTTGGAAGGCTCTCATGTGGAAGGAAAAAGATCTCTCTCCTTCTCATTGGTGCTGCCTGCCGGGTAGCTCAGTGCTGGGAAGATTAGCAGTGGGATCTGGGGGAAAATAGCCATGCTGCCTGCGTGGGAGTGGAGGTGGGAGCAGGAGGATAATGAGCGTTGATTGGGGCTTGCCATTAGGCAGACTTCACGGTTGGGCTGTGATTTTGCTGTTGTTCACTTCATTGTCCCTGGAGGACTGATTTGCAGCAGTTTAGCATTGCTGACACCCCAAGAGTTATTCCCGATTCCCACAGTGGCTCATGGGATTCAGGCCATAGAAAGTGGGATTTTCTTGGTGGCATGTATTTTCCCTTGAGTTTCTGGCACCGGGCTTTTGTTTTTGTTTTATGCTTAAATAAAACAGGATCGGTTAGTGTTGCAGAAATGCTAAGTCACAGCTTGGAACAGTGATGGAGCACCTGGTGGGAAGGCAGGGCCAACCCAAGGGAGCTCAGGTGTATGCAATGCACCTGAGTGACTGGAAGGGGTGGAGCCAGGATCCACCCCTGCCCAGCCCTCATTTAAGGGTTGGCAGTGGAGGTGAGGGCATCTTGCTGGAGATCCCTGCCTATCTGTAGCCTTCCTGAGGTAAGCAAATATTCTTCCCTCATTTCTGTATTCATGGCTGTTGTATTTGGGCTTATTCTCATTTGCTGCAGCTGAAGACTTTGCCTCCCTTGCTATTATTGCTGTACTTTCCATCACGTTATAGCGTTACACTTATAGAAAATGTGAGGCTATAATACCAGGTTCTGAGAAACCAAGCACTGCTCTCACTTGCTCTCTGGATACCTTTGTAACTACTGTGATGTGTGGTCCTCTGTTAGGCTGGGCAGACAAAGGGTGAGACCTGAACTATTGTCTGAGATCGTAGACTCATTGGAGCTGGAAGGAACCCTTCAAGGCATCTGGTCCTGCTCCCTGCAATGAACAGGGATACCCACAGCTCCACTGGGTGCTCAGATCCCCTGACCTTGGGTTTCTGCAGGAACAGGGCACGTTGCCTCTTTGGGCAACCTGTGGTAGTATCTCATCACCCTCACTGTGCCCTCACCACTTGATTGAAAGCAAATAAAACCCATAAGTACTGCTGGGTTGTGGTAGTGCTGTTGGCCGTAGAGTGTTGGAGTTCCTCAGGCTCAGAAATAGGTAAACCTTCAAATGCTGAAATGTTGTACCCAGCACTTGCGTTTTGCTTAAAAACTGACATTTACAGGGAGTTGAATGCTCGGGGATCACTGGTGGACAGCCATCCCCTTCTGTGGGCCTGGGAACAGCCATCCCCAGCTCAACCTGGTGGCAGCAGTGCTACTCCAGCTCTGGGCACACAGGGAGGGTGCACGGGCAGCATCGCTGCATCCCTCTCCAGGGCCTCTCTGGATCAAGGAGTCATTTCAAAGGCAGTGCCTGCGTCGTCCTAGTGCTGATGCCAGGCAAAAAGATACATTGCATGTGTTTTGATTTCTGAAAGATGCCGTCCCTGGGAACAGTCGATATTTCCAACATTTGATCTCAGCAGCTCTGCTAAGCCCACGTGCTTTTAAGTAGAGCACTTTGTGTGAAGGTTTTCCCTGCTCCTCTCGTTGCCTAATGACGGTTTTCAGCTGAGCTTTATGAATTACTTTATCTTTTCTGCTTTTTTTTTTTTTTGGTTAGGGTTGTTTCGTTGTGGTGGGTTTTCTCCCTCTGATCTCTCAGAAAAGGCTGTAACAGAAGCAAGAAGAGGGAAATAAATGGGGAAATTTACTGAAAATGGTTCAGCAAAGATGCCAATGGTCTGAAAATTACCCTCTCAGACGATGGTCCGTATTAATTCCCCTGATGCAGCAAAGATAAATCCTTATTAGAAATGAGAACATAAGGAGATTTTACTGCCCATAAGGAAACTCCTGATCATGAGCCATGAGGAAGCACACTGCCTTCTTTTCTCTCTGTTGATTCATGCACAATGCAACTTGCTGGGCTGGAGTGGGAAAAACACTCTGCTTTCTTCCCCTTGCATGGGTTGAGACTGAGCCTTTGTGCAAGTGCTGTAAAGCTGTAGCTATGGAAACTCCCTACCTTTTCTGTGGGGTTTTGTTGTTGTTGTTTTTAAGGCAAAGAAAGGTGTATCTATCTCTTTAGAGATCCCAGGTGCTGCTGTTCAAGGCATCCCAAGGGCACATCCCTGGCTGGTGCTGACCTCCCTGGGGTAGCCAAGATCAGCTCCCCTGTCTGTGACACCCAGCAGAGACCCTAAATGGGGTGTAAGCCCATTCCTGCAGCTGGGCAGAGGATGCTCTCTGGAGCTCCCAGCTTGCATTATTTAATAAGCCCCAAGGAAATAGCGCTTCCTGCTGTCCCCAACCTGTGGGTTCCTCAGGCCTGAGCAAATGAGGCTGAATTGGGCCATTCACGAATGCTTTGCAGAAGACCTTCCTGTCCTGCTGAGCTGCGCTCTCACCTTGTGGAAATGCAAAGCTGAGCAGATTTGCTGCTTTGTGGAACTGTACACTGCACATGTCCTTCCTTCCTTTCCCCATCCTGATGGAGGGCTGAGCATCAGCACCTGTAGGGACCTGGGTGAGATGGGACCCATTTCTTTTTTTTTTCCCCCCAGCACCGTGAAATGGAGGAGCACAGAGCTCACCACAGCTCGAGGAACCACTGTGACCTGGCAATGTGCTGCTGTGTGACAGCCTGCCCACTGCCTGGGCCATCCCAGCTGCAGTGCCACAACTCCTCGGAGCTTTGCCCTTGTCCTCTGCGTCAGCATCCACCACTTAGTGAGATTTGCTGACAGCTCTTGCTCCCAGCCAGGTGCTGTCCTCTGCCAACACCATTGGGCTCTCGGGGCAGCACTTGTAAAAGGACAAATCCCCCTTTTTCCGCCTCTGGTGTGCAGTTTTCTTCCCATTGGGTCTTTGTAACCTTTCAGCTGCTCTGTGCTGGGTGGTGATGGAGAGGGGAGCAGTCCCCACTGGAACAGAAAGAAGTGTGAATCAGGACAGAGATTGATGGCCAGGAGCAGCTCCTTGCTGGGGGCTCTCCCCACCCTCTGACTTATTTCCCCCTTAGCACTGACTGCAGCTTATCTCAAGCTGCTAATACCAAAACCTGCTCTCTCTGATGCTAATATCTCAGGCGGGCTAAGCCGCAGTTCAAGAGGAGATTAAATGATGCAGGGAGGAAAGACAGCCTGTCTTGCTTTTTGGCTTTTTTTTTTTCCTTTTTCTTTCTGAAGGAGTTTAGACAGCTTAAGAGTGTTCTGGATGAGAGCGGATGTAAGGAAATAATTCCTGGTGCTTATGCAGAGCGGGGTTGTCTGGGCTGGGACAGGTGGGATTGCGGAGGGCAAAGCTTTCCGGTGTGGATTACTTTGTTTTATCCCAGGTGTGCTGGAGCAGCTGCAAACTCCTTCCCTGTCCCCTCGAATAGGGAGATAGCAACACCTTGAGAAGATCACAGGGCGCTGCAGTGGCACCAGGTGGTGTCCCTCCCCAGCAGCACCACTGCCCTTCTTTTAGCAGCTGCAGTCACTTACATCTGTGCCTGGAGTTGTGCTCTCTAAGCCTCAGTGCCGCTTTGATGAGCTGTGCAAATATTACCTTGCATTAGGTGTGATTTGGTTGTATTAAGTGACATTATCGCCTCGTTATTGCTGTGTGCGCATTCCCTCTTGCTCCCTGCTGGGGCTGGCATTCCCTAAATCAATTGACTTTGTGGGCATTCAGAAGGCTCACTGAGTTGATCTCTGTTTTAAATCCTGATCGCTCTAATTAGGGTGGGGGGATCCCGAACTGCGCCACGAATTCCTGCTTCTTGCAAACTTTTCTGTGATATCTGGCGTAGGAAAACCCAAAAATTCGGAGTGGTTGTGGCTGTGATGTGTGTGATGTTTTGGGGTGTGCTGTGCTGGGTTCTGCTCTTGTGTGCTGCCTGCAGGGAATGCATGCCCACAGCATATGGGAAAAGTCTTCCACCACTCATCAGGAACGGAGTGGCTTTTCTATCAGTTTTGGTGCTGCCATGTAACACTTAACAAAGCACTTCAGGCTATAAACTGATGCAGGATGATAATGAGAGCAGGCAGAAGGAGTGTGATGTTTGACTGTCCCCATTGCCCCAACGCTGGCACTGCTCTGGGAGCAGTAACACTGAGTACAGGCAGAGCAGAGAGGAGCAATCCTGGGGCATGGAGGAGCATACTGTGGGTTATGATCAGTGCAATCTTAATGTCTGCATTGTCCTGAGTGGTGCAGCCCTGTTTACAGCTGGGGAGCCACATTCTCTGCCTGTGCTGCTGGCAGCTGCCCGGCCCACTGGCTCCTTGTGTGCAAAGCCTTGTGCTGGCATGCTGCCCTGCTGCTCCGAGCAGCCCGGCTCTTGTTCATTGACTGGGTAAGATTACAGGAACTGGGGAAATGCAGGAATAAGGCTGCACTGGCCACCAAACAGATTTGAGCTTATTGCTTGCTGCTTCCCCTCTCGGGTTTGCCCTCAGGCAGGACCTTGGCACCAGGGCGCAGTGAGGTGCCCCATGTGCTCCCCCTGTTCCCTTTCTCCCCTTGCTGGTCTCTTTTCCTTTCTGCCAAAATGGGGCTTGCTCAGAAGCATTGGCATCAGGGTTGGATGTGCATGGAAGGGCTGGGAAATGGCTGCTCTGTGGGTTGAATGTGCTGCAGAGGAGCAGGTCTCAGACTGGCACGGGACGCAGGGAGCATGCTGCAATAAAACAAGCCATGGGCTTGCCTATGTGGGTGAGGCACAGTGTCTTTGTGTGGGACCAGCACTCCCATGTGAGGTTCAGTTTTGTTGGAAGTGCTGTGATGGCAAGCCTCCAAGTGCAAAAGGATTTGGGGTGACTGTTGCCTTGGGAGGGGAGCAGGTGGGACGGGGTAGGAAAGAATGGGATGGGATGAGTGCAAACTGCTCACTGGGAGTTCTGGTCTGAGGGTTTTTCTTACCACAAATCCCACAGTCTGGTTTAACCAGAACTTGAGGGTCTCCTAAAGAAACCTCACTGCGTTCATCCTAGCAGTCCCCAGCTGTCGTCCTCCTGCAGGCAGCAGCAAGCAGGCTCCAGCATCCATCTGCAACTGCACCAGAACTCTCATCCTGGAGCAGCTGAGCAGGGAGGTAGCTTGGGCTCGTTGGGGGGCTCAGGCATCCTTGGTAGCTCGAGAGCTCCTCATGTTCCCCAAGAACAAGGAAGGAGCCAAGTGGCTGTGGACGTGTCTGCTGTTGCCTGCGTTCCTCGTAGCGGGGCTCCTGCATACCTTCCCCGAGACCACAGCAGAGCTGCAAAGCACTTCCTTTTACCAAGATATTTATTACTGAATATATGAACCTGGGAGCCTGCGGAGCGTGAAATTAGGAACAAATGTAAAAAGGAGGTCTAGACAGGAATTGTTCTGCTTATGGGTTCCCCCCCCTCCCCCCCCACCTCCTTTGTGTGCTGGAGAGTTCAGTGCTTCCAGGTACATGGTTTTAACCAGACAAGTATGTTATGGGAGGAAAAATAGTGTGATGCAAATGGCCTTGCTCCGAGTGGAGCAGTGGCTGTCATGCCATGCATGGCTGACCACAGGGCATGGGGAGGGGGGGAGGGAAGCATGCAGAGAAAGTTGCTGTGTGCTCCCCTTGCTTGCCCCTGGGGCGTGCAACCCATTAATTCATGGTGAGATGGCAAATGGAAGCAGCAAAGGTCCCAGGGCCAGGGTGCCAGGTGCTGCCCTATGCCCCTCTCTGAGCAGCTGAAGCTTCCAAATCACTGCTGCAGTTTTTGAAGGTGTTTCCTGTCTCCCTTCTCCAAACCCCCATAGGGTTTTTGCCCAGGGATAGGGCAGGATTTAGAAGGGGCTCTTGCCCCGTGGCCATACAAGCTCTCAGCCGTAGCACAGCAGCACAAATTCCCTCTGCTCTTAAAGCTCTGCTCAGCAGCAGCATAAAATGTGATACTGCTTTATCCATTCAGTACTTACCCAACTTTAGCAGGACATTAAGCACCTGAAAATATGCCGCAGATTTATTTTCTTTGGAAGCAAGTTAAATCCCTGACAGATACGGTTGCTTTTCCTCAGGTGCTGAAGTAATTTGGGTTTGGGGAAGCTGGTTTTTTGGTTTAACCTGATATCACGAGCTGGAGGCCAGCTTTGTTAAAGCACTTGTTGGGTAGGTGGTCACAGTTTGCTCTCTCTGTCAATTTATGTCACTTATCCCAATCCCAGACTGATGCCTGCAGCACTCGGACTGCGGAGTGGTGCTGCTGCAAGGAAGGGTGTGTGTGCAGCTGTGCCTGCCCCATTATCCACCCCCGGGCAAGGAGCTTGGCATTATTCTGCATGGGACGGTGGGAATTTCAAGTTCTCCTAAAAGCTTTTAGGTTAGGGATGCACGGAGCAAGCACTACAGGGCTTGTGCTCATCTCACACTGCATCTGCTCAGCACGGGAGGCGGGGGCCTTACACCTTTGCTAGGTCTGTGCTAGCACTCAAATTCCCCTAATGGTGAGAGGGGGCTGCTACCCTCCAGACACAAGCGTGGGACTGTAGCATCCTTGTGATGTTCTGCACACACAGTGCTGGCCAATGCAGCTTTCAGAAGCATCATCCCTCATACCCCCATGCTCCCTTGATTTCATCTTGGCCACAGCAAAGTGTGGAGCTCACACCCCCCTGCACCATGTGGCTTCATCCCATACTGCTGCTTTGTGGGGGAGAGGAGCGCCCATCCCTGCACTTGTTAAAGGCTCACTTAGCAGCTGCGGTTATTCCAAATTAAAATACCACATTGTTTTCATGAGGAAAATGGATTATAGGCTCAGAGAAAAAAATGTGCATGGCTCCAACACCCCCCACTTGCTGCGAAACTCCAAGTAGGAGCCAGGCAGGTGCCATGGGCAAGTCCCTGTCACCAGCACAGAGCACAGTGTGTTCTGAGGGCTGTGAGGCTCATGGCCAAACCCCATGCCAGCATCATGCAGGTTGCACTTCCCTGGGCCCCACTGCTGCTTGCAGAACAGCGTGGTGGTGCCCAGACTGGTTGGCCAGGATGGGGCTTTGATTGCAGGACCATTTGTGCAAGTCCCATAGGGTCCTGCTGCTGCTGCTCACTCCCTGCATCACAACATGCAGTTGCCAGAGCTCAATTACTCAGCCCACCTGTGGGCTGCTATAACACTTAGCAAAGTTCTTCCCCCCATTGCACTGGGCTTTTTCCATCCTCCTCCAGCTGTCAGGTGGCGGTTGGGGGTGGGTTGGGGGCTCCCCTGATGGCTTTCACAGTGCTGGCATCCAGCCTGATTCCCTGCAGGAGCCACAGACCCCTCTGCTTGCAGCACGCAGGCAGACCCAGTGGGAGCCCTCTGCAAAGGGAGGCAAAGTATTCCATCCATTCCCATCCCTTCCTATCTCATCCCATCCCAACTCTTCCCATCTTGTCCCTTCCCACCTGATCCCGTATCCCAAGCCCTATCACCCCATGTGCTCTCTGTTGCAGGCTGTTAATGGAGAAGAGGGCGAATGACAGCCGGGACCGTGGTCATCACAGGTGGAATATTAGCGACTGTCATTTTACTCTGTATCATCGCTGTCCTCTGCTACTGTAGGCTCCAGGTAAGACAGGGTGATGCGATGGGGTAGGGTCAACCAGTCCCGTCTCCTTACGCATGGGGTGAGCGTGTTGGGATCCCTGCTGAGCCCCCCATCCCATTCCAGTACTACTGCTGCAAGAAGGACGAATCCGAGGAGGATGAGGAGGAGCCCGACTTCGCCGTGCACTCCCACATCCCCCCGCTCCACTGCAACCGCAACGTAGTGCTGACCAACGGGCCATCCCTCTACAGCTCCTCGCCCTTCAGCAAGAAGGCGACGCCGAGCCGCAGCGGCTGCCCGGGCTGCGGGCAGTATGAGCCCCCCACGTTCTTCCTGCAGGAGCCCCCCGAGGAGCTGCACAACGGGGGGGACCGGGTCAGCTTCCAGACCGTCAGCCAGGAGGAGCTCGACCTGCCGGTGAGCGTGGGCAACCTGCAGGCCCTCAACCCCAACCGGCTCTCGGCCATGCGCGAAGCCTTCTCCCGCAGCCGCAGCATCAGCACCGACGTGTGAGGCCGGCACGGAGCGGAGGACTTCTTAAAATCCAGGAGAGTGTTTTAAAATTAAAAAAAAAAAAGAAAAAAAAGCTGAGTTGGGGTTGGGGGGGCGGGAGGGAGTTGAATGTATTGCTGCCTAGGCAGAGATGTGCTAAACTTCAATATAATGGTTAGCAAAACTAATAAAAGGGGGGAGTGAGGGCGGGTTGGTTACAGCTGGGACATGAGGTTTTTCTAGTGCTGCGTTGCGTTTTGTTTTTTTTTTTTTCTTTTATAAAGAGGATTTTGATATTGTGCATCCTTTTATACAGAGTAAATGCCTGTCCTCCACCTGCGGCTAGAGCGGTGAGAAAGGGATGGGTGGCTGCAAAGCAGCTCAAGCTGCAAGGCAGTGTGTGCGTGCTGCTGTGCTGCAGGGACACACGGCACCCATGGGCTGCTGGCCCTAGTGTGCAAACACACACTGCAAGCATGGGCCCTGGGCAAAGCTGGGCTGCTGCTGCCCATCCTTCTGCCCCTGCTCCGTGGTGCATGTGTGTGTGTGTGCATGTGCACATCCTATCCCCGTCCTGCGCCCTCTAGCTTCTCCTGTTGCTGTTTCTCCCTGGCTCCCAATGGGGCAGGAGCACTGGGTGCAGACCTGGCCCTGCTGCTAGAGATGGGCTATCAATTAAGTTACTTAGGGCGAGGAGGGAGGAATGATTCCAGATGGAGGAACGCACCCACAGCTGCCCTCTCCAAATAATCAGCCTCCCCTTGCCAAATAATGCCATATGCTACTTCTAATCTAGGGAGCCGAGTGCTGGCAGAGCGAGAGTGTGCCCATGTATTGCACACACGCCCCCTGCATGCACATTTCTACTTTAATTTTGAAGATTACCGTAAGATTTACTTCCCAGTATTATTATTTTTTTCCAACAGAAGCACCCACGGCACATCCTGCCCAGCCGGGGTGGTGGCAGAACACTTTGCTCCCCTCCCTCCTTTGCTGTCCCCCATGTACAATTTCCTTTGCACAACAACCTCTTGCCCCGGGTTGGGTGTTATTCAGGTTAAAAGCATCACCCTGTGCTGGGGAAGGGCTTGCTGCTGCTGCAGAGGGATGGCTGCACGTAGACTGCAAGAGCCTCAGCACTGTGCTGAGGGCCAGGCTTTGTTTTTATAGATGCAATGAGAAGGAAGCACCGTTGTTCCATAGCCCACCTGGAGATGTTGCTTTAAGCTGCGAGGGCTTTTAATTCCCCAAGAAACCTTGTGAAGTATGAGGCAGCCTCTGCAATCCAGCACCCTTGGTATTTTGGGGTTTCTTTGGGGGGGCTTGGGTTTGGCCGTGTTGAATTGCAGCACCCACTCCAGGCAGCGGGACCGCAGCTGTACAGTGCTCCCCGCAGTTTGTTTGAATGCATTCAGCCTTTGGGTTCTTTGCCTTTTTGTGAACATATTCTTGTTCCAGCTTTCCTCCATTTTCCTATTTTCCTTTGACTTTTCCTTCTTGTGTACCTTGGAAACTAAGCAAACGATTGACGTTCTCTAACCTTCACTGGTGTACAGGACTTGGGAAATCATTGAAGAAGAAAAAAAAAGAAGCAAAAAAAAAATAAACTACTTTGACACAGGCTTTGCAGCCAACCTTTGTGTACCCATATCGTGAAATACAGAGGGCAATGGTTGCACAAGTGCCACACGGGTGCAGGATTTCCCCACTGTGAGATGCTCAGTGCAGAAGGGAGGTACAAGCCTGGGTTTGGGCACAGGCACCAACAAGGGGGGATGCTCAGTGAGCCCCTACCCTTGGAGATACAGAATGCTACCCACACGTTGGAGCCCCTTTTTTTTTTTGCTGCTTCCCTCTCCAACCTCTTTGCTTTCAGGCTCCTTTACAAGCTTGCAATCCCCACACATCGCCCCAGCACCACCCTAAATCCCACAGCAAGAGCCCAGGAAGGACCCAGCTCAGGGACTTCTCCTTACACCCAGGGCTGGGAGCTGCTCTTCTCCCCCAGGCCTCAGCCCAGCACACAGCGTTGGAGCCCTGACTGCAATATTTCCAGCACACAGCAACAACCGTCCTCTACAAACTGGAGAATAAAACAAGATACCACCATAAATATGACAACTTTATTAAAATATACATATGAGTACAAATTAATGATTATGTGGATAAAGTTCACTGTCTGTAAACAAATATATTAAAAAAGAGCACGTCTTTTTTTGTGATATAAAGTGCAGTTATGTTTCCATATTATATACAATATGTCAGCATTACAGGGTTTTTTTTTTTTTTCCTGTAAGGGCTATGGTCTAACATTTGGTTACGAGATATAAAATCCTCTGAAAAAGTATACACCTACATATTACAAAAGAGGGCTTGGGCTTGAGTTCATTTATCAAATGAAAGTCTGCTTCCCACCATGTTAAACACTGGGGATAAATCAGGGAGGAGGCACTCACCCCCCCCCTGCCCCGCTAGGGAACACGCTGGTGCTTTCACTCCAATGGGTCCGTGCCCACCCCAAACTTGCATAGGCAAAAGAAACCAAAGGACAAGACCTTGTGAAACCACGTGAACGTCTGCTGCTGGGGGAAACCAAATATACACGATCCTATGTACAGCTCTGATAACCAATGTACAGCAGCTCTGAATGCAAGCCGTGCCGGAGGAAAGGAGCATCCCCAGCGCTCACCTGTGGGGCTCCGGGGCCCCAGCCCCCCCCACTAGGAGTGGGGCGTGCGGCAGGAGCGGCAGCAGGCTTTGCTGTAGTACCAGTGGCTGCACAGGTTCACTTTGATGGCCAAAGCGCAGTTGGTTCCTGCCTGGTCCTGGCAGCTGTCGTCTGTAGGGGGAGAGAAGGAAAAAAAAAAAAAAAAGGCATGGGTATGGAAAGAATAAAAGAAATAACAATACAGGTTTGTAACATCTCCTTCAGTACCACACACAGCCCACCGTGGGGTTGTGGAGAACATCACCCCCACCTGCCACTGCCATGTCCCTGTTACCAGGCAGAGCATCCCCTGGAAAAGCCATGTGCTTCCTCCATGAATATCATCATCAACCCAAAACAAGGTTCACGTTCCATCACATCTGGCCTGACCCAGGGGAGCCTCACTTGGTTCCACTCCACAGCTCAGGCTCTTCCCTATGGGACAGAGCTGCCCAGAGATCACCAGAGCCACTGAGGGACCCTGGACTGAGCTGTCCCCCAGCTGAGAGGCTCCCATGAGAGCACACAGGATGACCCCAGCCCACAACTCCTGCCCAAAAATTCTACTTGAGGAATTTGGGGCAAATGAGCTGCTGGAGAGAGGGAGGAAAGCAAAAACCACTGTAACACTCCCCCAGCTCCCCCCAGAGCAGTATTTTGCTTCAAGACTGTAGATAAATGTTAATTTTTGCATAAAAATCCATAGGAAGCATGACAACAGCCTGCTCCGAGGGGACCATGGGAGGACCCCAAATCCCCGCACTGCATCCTTGACCCACAGGGGAGGCAGAGCCCTCAGCAAAGGCACCTGCTGAGCCAGGAGCCGCCCCAGGCCTGCTTCCAGCCTTCGTGCTCTTCTCCTGCATCAGCCTTACTCTCAAATCCTATTAAAGAATTAGAACCGCGTGTTCGCTAAAGATCACAGGGGCTTTGAGCCAGCAGACGAGTCAGATAATGAGATAGTTACAAATCCCGCAGGACATTCGGAGACGAAAAATCATTAAAATAATGGCACAGACAAAAAACTTCCTAGACGTGAGCTGGAACTGCACAGAAGCATCACCCGAGTCAGCTCCCTGTAGCTCCCTTTTGTCTTAAGGTCAGAGCACGTTGCCTGTGAGCTCTCTCCCCTTTATTTAATGGGGTCACGTATAGATGCACAATGGTACCTGCGCACAGTGCTGCTACCTGGGGCAGAGAGAGGGCAGACCCCTGGGATGACCATCAAGATGGCACTGGAAAATGAACGCTCAGGGGGTGCTGCTGGGAGGGGGGGGG
>NC_034424.1:6594604-6798523 GCF_002078875.1 Numida meleagris | reverse complement strand
GGGGGCTCGGTGGGGCAGGGCTGCAGGTCGCAGGTCTGCTTGCCCACCGGCTTCACCAGCGGGTCGCAGCCGCGGACAATGTCCTTCCCCTGGTAGCACTTGACATCCCGCATCCTCACACCGATGCCGCAGGTTTTGGTGCACTGGGGAACACAGAGTGGGGTGAGGTGAGGTGAGAACCCCCCAGTGCAGGAGGCTGTGCTGGGCTAAAAAAAAGAAACACCACTGCAGCAGTCGGGGCATGGGGGTGAGCACTGCCCCTCGCTGAGCGCTGTGTCCCCGCACCACACCGCTGGCCCCTCGCTCCCTTGCTGCTGCCAGCAGCACCAGACGTCTGCAGCAGCCTGACTGTGATCCATGGACACGGTCCCACCCCTGGGGCTGTACTCCTCCCTCCTCCCTGCAAAGGGCCACAGATGAGCTGTGCAGCTCGGACACTGCATAGTGCCCTACCCCTGTAGGGTGCAGGCTCTGGGTTTGGTGTCTGTGCAATGTGTCCAGGGGTGGGGGGTTTGCAGAGCTGCTCCTGGGCTGTGCTCGCTCCCTGCTGCCCTTTGGCCGCCTCTTCACGTGGGGATTACTGCAGGGTTTCTTGGGCTAATTATAGGCTGCCACGACAGTTTTCAAGACTAAACAAAATGAGCTCCAGGCGGACAGAAAGGACTGTGCTGGGGAGCTCTTACGGGGAGCTGAGATCAGCCCTTTGCAGCTCCACGCAGAACTGGGGACAGTTCTCCAAAACTCCACACCAGCCCAGCCTGCCCCTGCCATCACCCCCCAGCTCCCAGAGCCCCAGCCCCCTGCCCACCTGCAGGGCAGCTGTGCTGCAGACTCCACGTGCTGCTGTGGAAAGGTGGTGAAAAAGGAGAAAAAAAAAAAAAAAAGAAAAAAACCAAAACTAACCCCAAATAGCTCTTAATCCTGATCTGCGTGATGAAAGAAGTCCCATCTGCATTTTGTCAGAGGTGCTATAGTAAAACAAAGGGGCCCCGCTCTCTGCTCCCTTGCAAAGCTTCACCCAGCTCCGTGGGGCATTTTGCAGGCATGCAGCCCTTGGTACAAGGCCACAAAGATGCTCAAGGAAAGCATCTTCCCAGAGCCGCCCCCTGTACCCCCACCTACCTCCGACCAGGGGGTGGTGTACCACTTGAAGCACGGCCGCTCGAAGCACGTCGTCTCCTCCACAGGCTTCTTGGCCACGTCGCAGTCCGCGGGGTTGTGGGTCTTGATCTTGCCATTGACAATCTCCAGGCAGAGCACGATCCTCTTCTTCACACCCCGGCCGCACGTGGTGTTGCACTGCGGGGTTCCCCACCAATGAGCATCCTCCATTGCCACCGCCACGCGTCGCCCCGTCCCCAGTCCTTACCCGCTCCCAGTCCTGAGCCAACCAGTGTGATGGGCAGTTCTTGTCCCCGCAGGGGTGGATGGCCAGCGGCTTCGTCTCCAGGTTGCACTGCGACTCCGGCACCACGCGTCCATCGCTGGTTTTGCAGTACACGTGCCGGATCATCCTGCCCTGCCCGCAGCCTCCGCTGCACTGAAACCGCAGTGGGCACAGCAGGTGGTCAGTGCAGTCCCAGCCCCGTGGATGGGGACCGAGGTGCCTGCATCCTCCCCATCCCCACCTCACTGAAGGATGCTCGGGGTTGCAATAGGAAAGCAAATGCCCACTGCGCTTCCTCCTCTGGGGAAGCAATGCATCCCCATCCCGGCATAACTTGGCACAGGCAGAAAGTGCCACAAATAGGGAAACATGGGGCAGTTGGCAAAGGAGCTCAGTGGGCGGCTCTGAATGTCCCCCTGTGTTGCCTGGCACCTCGGGGGGGAGCAGTGGCCGCTCCAGCCGAGATGTGCGGAGCTTCACAGCGCCACTGCTGCCATGGAAACTGCTTATTTTTAGCCACAGGCTAAAAGCTGGGTAAAAATAGCTTGGGACAGAAAGGGTCTCTGTAGCAGAAGCATGCAGGAAGGGAAAACGGGGTAAAAAGGGGAAAAAGGGTCATTTTCTGGGCTCCGAGCATCAGTACTGCCAAGGCCCCATGCCCACCAAACCCCAGCACTGCCACGTGCCTAAAGCCACAGCACGACCCTAGGAGTGCCACCCACCCCTCCCCAGGGCTCACCGGTCCCCAGTCGGACACAGTCCACTGGCGGTCACAGGGCGGCCCGGTGCAGTTCTTCTCAGCCAGGGGCCGGGCGCTGGCGTCGCACAGCTTCTCCTCCTCCGAGCAGCGGATGTCCCGCGTCACCACGCTGTGCTCGCCGCACCGCGCAGAGCACTGTCGGGGACAGAGGGGACGCACCGGATGGGTACGGGGCGGTGGGAACTGGGAGATGCTTTTGAGGGGTTTGCCTTTCTAGCCTGGAACTCTCTACGAACGCACAGCTGAAACCACAGAGCTGAGGTTTGTATCCTGCGGATAAATTTGGCACCGCGCAGCCCGGTGACATTATTTAGAACCGGGGTTGAGTTACTGCAGTCCCCCGTGCGCACGTTTGCTCCACGCGTACTGTAAAGCAGGGAGAAGTGTCAACAGCACAGCACTCAGACGCACCGCGCTGATATGTTAATCCTCAGATCTCCGAAACGTGCTTTTTTTGGGGGCTTATTTCCCAAGCCAACTTGGCACCGGGCTTCAGATGCGATCCAAATTAGATTAGCTCTGCTGCTGGCTCAGAGCGAGCGGCTCCAGGGTTGTCTCAAGCAATCTGTCCCTGACACATGCTGGAGGAGTAGAGGGGTTTTGGTAAAATAAGCCGCTCTGGTTCTCTCCGCCAGTCAAAATATTGCAAGAGCACGCGTACAGGGAGCTTTGCTCTACCGGACTGGGAAAGTCAAAACATCCTGCAACAGCAGAAAGGAGCAGCCCTCCATCGGCAGCGTGATGGAAACTGCTCAGCCAACCTGAGGAGGGAAGGAGATTGGGAACGATGGCAAAAAAATGGCTTTGGAAGGCTCTGGGAGGAACAGGTTTCATTCATTCCGCATGGGTTTCATTCTCCTTGTGGTGCAGTGAAATGGGAGAGGAGGAAGAGGCGCTGATGGTAACGCCATTTCCATGCCCACTCCATTCCCATTTCCCTGTGCACCAAAGGGGCAATGCATGCCAGTCTCAGGGGCAACACCAGCACTATGCATGCTGGATTTAAAAAAAAAAAAAAAATGAGTGATAGCAGTGGCTGCCCCATCCTGGAAGAGACCCAGGGGTCCAGTATAAGGGAAAAAATATATATGTTATTAACTGATACACATTGGTCCAAAGGCAACCATCATGACCAGGGTCCTAAGAGGTCCCCTCCAAAGCCCCAGAGCTTACCTCCGACCACTCGGACATCTCCCACTGGGGCCCGCAGGCCGGGTTCTTGCAGACCTTGCGCTCGTCGGGCCGGGTGATGTCGGCCGACTCGCAGAGGTCGCTGTAGACAGAGCTGTCGAAGCCCGGCGAGATCATCTTCCAGCAGCGCACGATGCGGAACTGGTAGCCCTCGCCGCAGGTGCGGGAGCACTCGCTCCAGCTGCTGGTCTCCCACCTGCGGGAGAGGCAGAGGAAAGGATGCTGTCAGTGGGAAGCTGGAGGGGTGCAGGCACTCTTTGGGGTGCTACAATCAGCCCCCAGGAGGGGCTCAGCACAGCACGTTTGGAAGCAGGGACAGTTCAAAGGACTGCAGGACATCTGCGTCCTAATGGGTACAGGAACAGCACCTAAAGGAGGCAGGAGGACAGGGCTCACCCCACAGCTCTGCAGGGTGCTATAGCATCGCATTCACGCAGTGCAGTCAGACTCTGCAGCTGCGTGATGGGTTGGAAGAGGTGAGGTCTGCTCCTCCCCGTCCTCTGCTACTGCTCTCCTGGCCTCACAGAGGGAGGGCTTCTAAACCAAGGGAAAAGGCTTCCATACTCAAGACTGCAATAGCACGGCAACATTATTTTTTACAGCAGAATCCAAGAAAAAAAATAAAATCTAAAAACTCAAACGGAACAGAGGTCACAACCCCAACACAAGGCTGCCCCATGGACGCCTGGACCATGTCCCCTACACACATCTTGTGCTGGGCTGCACAACACGTGGCCATGGGAGGATGTCATGTTTGGGAGTGCCACCTAAGTTCAGAAAGGAGAGGAAACTGAAGCCTTTCCCACCCAGATCAGTTGTGCAAATGACAAGTTCTTTTGGCATTAGCTGCTGGAAAAGCATTGCCAGCCCAAGCAGCATCTTATCTCCTAGATAGCACCAGGTGTGCCAGGCTGCCCTGCAGAGCTCCCCGGGCCTCCTTCCTTCCCCCCACACTGCTGCATTCCCCGGACAGTCACAGTGCAGCTCCTCTCTGTGCTCAGGCTCATGGAATGGGACTGGCCCTACTACTAATCTCCGTGAACACCTAAGTCAATGCAAACAGAGAGTGAAGTCCCCACGGTGCGTCCAGCACAGGGAAGCAGCAGCACCATCCACCTCCCCTCACTCTTCTTGCCTGCATTGCCACTTGATCTGGTTTTCAGCCTTAACGTGCAGAGTTCAGTGAGATCTTACACCCCAAAAGGTATATATGTCCCCCTTTCTCTTGCCAGCATGGCCAGCCACACTCTGTCATTAATCAAGCTGGAAACCAAGCACTCTGCACTTCTGCAGGGCTACACCCAGCCCCTGGTACCACCCCAGTCTTGCTTTGCACTGTGGATGAAATCACTGCAGAGCATGCACTGGGCTGTTCTACTTCTCTCTTTGCACTGCTCATCACAGCCCTCTCCTTCAATAGACACCAACCACAGCTGCTCCCTACAACAAGTGCATCTCTGCTGCACCAGGGCATGCACGAGTCACATATTTCTGCTCAAGACCGCAACAAAAATCATGCATTTTTGGGTGAAAAGCTGCATCAGAAGGGATTCCAGCACATGCTCCCATCTCTTTTGCCCTGACCACAAGCAAACCTTGGTTTCTCAATGCCAAAGCAGGCAGAGGGATGGGTCCCATACCTTGGCTGGCACTCTCTCCCAGCACAGAACTCATGGACGGGCTCGGGGCGGGTCATGGCATCACAGTACGTATCGTCCACTTCGATCCCATCATAGCGGACGCACATAGCATACGTGGACATCACTCCTAGTTTCAAAGAGAATACACACACACAACAGAGGATGCTTGGTGACTTTGACATCCAAGTTTCTTTTTAAGTTATGTTTTTAGCTGCGTTTTCCAAAGCTTCCTCCTGCAGGAAAGCAGCAAGCCAGACTCTCCGTCCGTGGGGAAGATGCTGCCCAGCAGGAAGGGCCACGGCGGCCACCAGAGCCAACGCAGGCAAGGGCTGAGGCTGAAAGCGGGTACAGCCGTCACACTCAGCACCAGTGACAACACACAACCACTGTGTTCACATAGAAAATGCTCAGGGTCTGCTGAGCTGCTCCCTACTTCCAGGCCAGTGGGTGAAGGTGACGTGGAAACAGCCCCCAACTCACCCCAACCATTTCTATGTCACCCCCAGTGCTGGCACAAAGAGCCTGGCTGCAGTCTGGCTTGGGGGACAGAACACTACCTAGCTTTTCTGGGGCTTCTGGGGACCAGCAGGCTGCTCTGGCTGCAGGTAACAGCAGATGCAGCTCTCAGGAACGTACGGTTTGCATGAAACTGAACAAAACATCTACAACTCTTGACATTGCATGGTTTCTCTGCAATATGTCATTAGGAGAAGGTAACGAGAAAGGCAAATTTTAAGTAAATCCTCCCCCTGCCAGCAGCAAATTGGGCGTCCCTGGGACTGCAGTCTTCCCTTTCCCCCTTCTAATGCCAGAAGCCGCAGAGGATCAGGATTATTCTGGAGACCACACTGGTGAATGGTGCAGCACTGCGGTACAGGGGACAGTGCTGGGTCCCTCCCCTAACCTGGGGGCCAAGGAGGAGGGAAAGCAGCGTCCTGGGGACAAAAAGGGGGAATTTAAGAAAAAGGAGCAGAGGGCAGGTTGGGGCAGGTATGTCGCTGCTCCAGGCTCAGAGCATCACAGCTGAGATCAGGCACATGGGCAGCAGGAGTGGGAAACCAAATCAAAAAGCCAAATGCTGCTTTGTTTCCTGCCAGAGCGGAACAATCTTTCCAATTCCGCTCTGTCAGAAAGAAGCTGAGCTTTTCAAAACCCTCTGAAGGTTCAAAAGGGGAAGGGAAATAAAAAGGAAAAGCAAAAAGGCAGGCAGGAGCCTGGCAGCACAGATTTCAATCCCGTCTCTGTTGCAGCTGCTCAGGTTGAAGGAGCTGAAACCCAGCACGAGCACCAGGACCCTGCAGGGCTGGTGAATGCTACGTGGGGCTGAAAGATGCAGAAACCCCCTGTGCATCACCAGGTCCTTCCCATCCCTACCAGACGTAGCGCGACTCACACGGCTGGGGCTGTTCTCGTAACTACCTGTGGTGCATGTAGAGCTGCAGGGTTCATGGGAGGAAAGCTTCCACCTGTACATGTCAGCAGCACTCACACCTTGGCCCTTTCTTAACAACTTCAATCTGTTTCTAGCAACAAGCACAGAAAAAAAAAAAAAAAAACAACAATAAAATAAAATAGCGTTTACAAGGAGAGCCGTGATATGCCACGTCAGAGAGACACATCTGCGAGCAGGTTGGGTTTGGGAGGGGATTGGCTTTGTTTGTCGGTTGGGTTTGGTTGCTCTGATTTTTGGGGTTTGTTGGTTTGAATTGTTTCATATTCGTTTCACAACATACCTGTCCTGAGCCCCAAGTAGAATCCCCAGCCCGGTTAGAGGCAGAGCTTCCACTGTCTAGAAATAGAGAGAATGGGATAAAAATACCCACAAGTAGAAACAGTTCAGAATTTCACAAAAGTTTGCATTTTCTGCTCAAATACACCTGGCCCTCGGCGTACAGCGGCTAAAGGTGCAGCATCTCCTCCCGGCGCTGCTGGGCTTGGGCTGCTCCCAGCTCCTGCCTCGGGGGTCTCAGCAGCCTGACGCTTTGCTTTGGGACACGAAGGCATGCCGCTTGCCTACCTGCTGCCTCGGCCACTCTCGCTGGATTGTTTTGGTTTGGATGCGTGATTTGCATCGCTCACGTTCACGCTACGGTCAAACGCGTAACGCCATTGGGGAAAGGGAGAACAGATTCAGCCTGGTGTGTGGAAAAAGCATCGTCAAACCAAGAACAACGGCTTCTCCCGGTTCAGTGCATCGTACATCCCGGAATGTGGTAACACGTCAGGGATACGGCACCTTCCCAACAGAAGGCTTCGGTCCTCAGACCTTTGTCCAGACCCTGGAGGTGCCTACGCTGATTGGAACAGGGGACAAGGCTGTATGCTGACATCCAGCTGTCTCTGGCCTGGCAAGATACGCAGCTTTAGGATTTCTAGGCAGCAGAAGCTCTGGGATTGCCTTATTTAGTTGTTCGTGAGTTCACGTCCAGCCTATCCAATCCACCCTGACACTGAGATTCCAAACGTTTCCTTCCAGACCCACCCTCCTTCCAGCGATCCTCCGGGAGGATTACACACAGTTCTCCTTTCCCCTGGTGATTTTGCCTCTCGTTTTGGCAAAACAGTCATTTCCTGCATTCAGAAGGGAACTGAAACCAAATGTGGCTATTTTTGCCCCCACCCCCAGAAATAACCACCTCGACTTGCTATACGCAGTGCTCCACCTTGCCAAGCAGCTCTGCCACCACCAGCCCTGGTGCTGCCCCCAGGACAGAGTTCAGGAAGAGCCATGGGAACAGACATCTGGGTTTTACATTGCAGTTTGCCTGGAAAAGGGGCTGGGACCTCACTCCTCTGCTCTAAGGCACTGACGCCAGCACCACATTGCCCTGGGATGGAGGCATCCTTGCCCAGCTTCACAAGGGGAAAATAAAATAAGCACCCGAGGGCAGAAAACCCATCAGCACTGCCCCTTTAAGGTGATCCTAAAGGGCTTCTATGTGTAATGAGGTCACAGGGTGTAAGTTCTTTCTGGGTAAGCCAGACATTTGGTCACAGGACAGTGCTCAGCCCTCATCACTTCCAGCAAAGACAAAACATGTTTTTGCTCTCTAAATGCCAACAGCAGCACATGGTCCTACAAACAGCGCAGGTGGGTTTTTCCTCCCTATTTATTACAAGCATTATGACAACATTTTCTTCCCTGCCTGCACTGTGCTTCTGCTTTTCATGCAGCAGCAGCACCAGGCCGTTAGTGCCAGGTGCAGGTCAGCCCTTGTTGCTGCTTTCTAGTGAAACTCTTTTTATGGGGCAGTGGAAACAAACGCCCCTTTTGGCAGCAGCCGGTGCTCTGGCTGCCTGCCCTCTCCAAACCAGCCCTGTAGCAGGAGGAGAAATCCTAACAAGCACAGCTGAAGATGAGATGGCTCCTGGAAGATGACTCCTGGAGCAGGACAAGCCCCTGCTCCTGCTGCAGGAACAGCTCTGGCCCCTGTGCTGCTTCCTGCACACTTCACACACCAGCACCCTGCCCATGGTTGGTGGGATGGGGGGCAAGACCCCACACTCTGCTTTCATGTTGTTTTTCCATACACCATCTCTACAGGGCAGCACAAGTTGCTCAGGGAACTTCCTGAATGGCTGGAGGGTGAAGACCTGTGAAATAGAGCACTTCTTTTTTTTTTTTTGGATGATGCTCCCAAATTCAGAAAACTAACAGCTTTTTCAGCTGTTATTGTTTAGATCTGAAAAATCCATTTCATTCCAGAGAGTGGTGGGAAGAGGTAACATGCACAGTAGAGCCAAGGGAGGAATGGGAAGAAAAGTGCAATGCTTGGTACTTCCCCTGAATGGGCTTAAATCCCTGAGCTGTGCCTCTGTGCCTTTGATAGAGCTGGTAGAGGGTAATGGGAAGAGTTGCTGGTTCACTTTGTTTAGCACAGGTGACTGCACTCAAGGCACTGACAGTCTTTTGGGTACTATCTTGCAATAGTAACATTGCTCTGAGTTTCAAAGCATGTGCAGTTCCTCCTGGGAGGGCAGGAAAGCATCAGCCCCATTTAACAGCTCCTGGAACAGAGGCATAGGTTACAGGATGCTGCCCAAGGCCACCCAGGGAGGATGCTGGGAGCAGGGCAGGTTCCTGCTGGCCCCAGGGAGCAGCACTGCAGGGAGCTGAGGCGCTGCCCTCGCTTGTCAGAGTGCTAACAAAGTGCTTGCTTTGGCAGCAGAGGCAGGGTTTCCAAGCCAAGCCACAAGAAGAGATGATAGACAAGCCCGTGGCAATGTGTAAGTGTTCTTATCATTAAGAAGTCTGTTGATATGTTTGGCTGCATGGACATTTTCTTTAGCATAAGCTAACATAAGGTCTAGATAAATACAGCTAACTATAACCAGAGAGCATTTGCGCAGTGCTTTTCGTCTCCTGAAGTTCAGCATCCCAACCCATGTTTTAGCAGTGGAAATTGGGCAAGAGAGCTGAAGTAGCACAGAAAGGAGCTGTGCACCCAACCAAGCCAGGAGGGACCCAAACCTATGGCTGTGCCTCTGAGACCTGGATGGCTCCCAGGGCCCTAAGCCCAAACTCTTAGGGAATGCTCTCATCTGTGGCTGCATGCAAGGATTGCTAGTTGCTGCTCTGCCTGGTGCTGGGAACGTGCTGCTGAAAGCCCTGGGGCACCTCAAGAGGTGCCCTCATGTCCGTGTTGAGGAAGCATTGTCCTGAGACTTCCACACAGCCTTGTCCAAGTGAATTGTGCTGCTAGAGACAGATTACATTTCCTTTTTAAGCTTCCCCATCTCACTTTTGTAACACTACCACTCAAAGCCAGCCATCAAAGGGATCCTGAAGTGCCAGTCCTATTATCAACTACTTTAAGCTCCCAGCTGAGCACTTTTGATGTTCTTATCAGAGCAGTGATTAATTGCACTGTTTCTTCATCCATCAAGGCAACAAACCCAGGCTATTTCTGTAGGCCCTGTACAAAAGCTCTTGCTCTGCTGTGCCTCTCCAGCAGCAGTTAAGCAGCAGGACCAGCCCAGGGGAGGAGGACCACAGATGGCAGTCAATGGGATGCACAGAAAGGGCCCAGGACCAGCTTCTGCTGCATCAGAACTAGGAGGAAGGTGCCCAGGGAAATCAGAGTGGAACATCAAGGAGTGATGAATTAGGGCTTTTTTGAGTTTTTTTTTTTTTTTCCTTATAAGCTCTGACGATGTGCTGTGACAGGCAGAGAGCAATAGGCAAGCTGACAGCCATCAGCATGGCCTCACCAACAGCCCCACTGAGGAGGGCAAGTCTTCCTCTTGCTCAGAGGCTCTCCCAACTTTCTGCTCAAACCATTGGCCCTTCCTTCCAAGTCAAGCCCTGGTGGGAAGCTTTTGCGACATCCTACTCCCACTTACCTTCTGGCTTCCAAAACACTTATAAATCATGCAATGGGGTCTGCATTGAGTACAATGCTATTATGAATTGAGAAAATCAATAAATAGGATTGACTAAGAAAATAATGTCTCCTACCTTGCTTTGTGGGTTCTGTTCCCTTGAGAGCTGGTCATGGTGACAGTGGCATTTGAAAATGGTGTCTCTGCAGATGAATTGATGGCTTTGCCATTGCTCAGCTCCATGTAGGTGCCATTGACGGTGTAGGTCACAATGCCATCAGTGTCCTCGTAATCAACGTAGAGGCTGTCAATGTGGGACCCCACGGAGTTGACTGGGTCTCCCTGGGCAAAGATGCTGTTCATGGTCATGTTGAGCACCAACTCCTTTGAGTCAGAGGCCTTGTCCAGCAGCTTGTCCGTGATGGCATTCTCCGAAAGGAATTCCCTGGAGGTGAACCTGGGGTCAAAGTCTCTGTCGTCATGGTCTGTCTGGTAAGTAGACCTGGTTACGTTTGAATCTAGATTGGAGCCAACAGGGGAAACAACAGTGACAACCACAAAATTCATTTGGGCTGGGAGGCAAAAGCAGCCCCAAGCAGCAGGGATTCACCAGAGCCTGAGCAGCCATGTCAGGGGCAAGTGGAAGAAGTAGGGGTCTTGGGGGAGGACCCCTTGGAGTTGTGCCTGCTTGGAAAGAGCCCACAGCTCCCTTTGGGCCTCACTTTGCAGTTGTGTGGCCCAAGAAGGAGAGCCCAGCACACAACAGCAGAGTCCCAAGCAATAGCAGAAGTAAGAATGGTGCCCAATGGTCCCAAGCCCACAAGCCATGCAGGGAAGGCCCCCAGGGCAGCTTGGTGGTGGAATACCTGAGGGGCCTAGGGTGGAGAGGAGCTTGTTGGGGCTGTGGACAAGTGGAAAGTGAGAAAGAAGGCTGTGATGGGGGAGATTGACACACCTAGAGCTCCCTCCCTTGAGCATTAGGCAAAGCACCATGGGGCATCAGTGGTGAGAGCTTACCCATGGCATCCCCCACCCACTAGAAACCAGAACCTGAAGGGCAAAGAGGTTTTATGAGCAGAGGTGTTTTAAAGAACTTTCCAAGGTTTCCAAACAAACCAGCAGGATCACTAGAGTTAGAAACAGAGCGTTTCTCCACAAGAGCTCTGAGAGCAGAACAGTGAGGCCCAAGTCTCCTCCTTACCTTTGGGTTGTTTGCCCTTCAGTTTTGGCTCACAGTCAATTGTTTCTGCTCTTTCATAGACCTCATTGGTTTCCTGACCTTTGCTCAAGTTTAAATCTTCCTCCGTGTCCTGTCTTCCAAACACCTGGTTCTCCAAGTCGATCCTTTCCCTGGAGATTTTCCCAAAATAGGTTGCGTTGTGTTGGATAAAGCCCAATGGCACGTCTCCATCAAACTCTCTGCTTTCTTCGCTATCTGACTCAGAAAAGGTGTAGTAGATGGGCTGGAGATTTGAGTGTGGCTTCCTCAAGAGAGTGTATTCAAATGTGATGGATGGATTTTTGCCATTTTGATTCCAGACCTAGCAAACATGACATTATTAACGGATGCAGTGAATATATGGCATGCAAAGTTTGTGATTCATCTTGGATTTGACAGCTGGTGAGTATCTACCTCACTGTTTCCAATCTGCTTTCCATCACCCTGCCAGCTTCATACAACTGAAGCCCAAAGTTTTCCAAGGGTTAGTATGCAACACGCAAATTCACAAGCAGCTCCTCCCCAGCAGCTGAGCAACCACTGAGGCTTGGGAGAGCTGTCTTGGAGGTTAGTGTCCATCAGGTGCACAAACCCCCCTTTTTGAGGCATTACAGAGAATGAGGGGCAGGTGCCCAGGTAACCACCCCTTCCCTTTCAGGGAAGCCCACGGACACAGGGAAGATGACAGGAGGGGAGCTCTGTCTAGCTGCCCAGAAGCCAATTAAATGACTTCTCTCCACATGCCTGGTTTTAGGTGGTGTGCCCCTTCCTCCACCCGACACAGCTTCTCCCTTCCCCACCACCCCAGTCTCATAGCCATGAAAAACCAAAGCACACCATTATGTTCAATCCTTGGTTTGTGGGTCCTTGTGCGACAATGTACTCTATGCCAGTCTCATAGACGTCCATGGGCCGGCGGTACTTGAACACCGTGCCTGCAATGTTGAAGTTCTTTGGGCTGTCAACTTTGTAATTCCCATTGAAGAAATAGTACCCAGCTTCATCAGCCACAGCTTGAGACAAGAGAAAGAAAAAAGAAGAAATCAGTTCCACCGAAGGCGAGATGTAAGATTGCTATTTGTTTGCTCAGACTATAGAGTTATTGGAGTGTCAGAGTAATGAGATGTGTTTTCTCCCATGCTGTAATGCATTTGTCAGATGTTGTGTTCCCAACATGCATCATGCAGGTACATGCCTAGAACCCTGGGCTACACTTTCGTCTACACTGCATGCTCCCAGGCACATCAGCCCACAGCACCAGCACAGCATAAACACAAAACAAGAACAGCTCTGCAAGCAGACTGCCAGAGGCTACAGCCAGAGCTGCCTCTCCAGGAGCCCTGAGCTGACCACATCTCACCCAGCTCTGGCCCAAGGCTCACCCAGAGCTACCCAGGAGCTGTCCTTAATAAAGCCTTTTTGCTCAAACCTTCCTGTGCATGGCCACAAGCCTCTGAGGCAGCACCAGAGCATGACAGCAAACATGTGCTTCCATTGGGCAAGCCCAGGCTCTCGTACAACCCCATAGAGCAGCTCTGCCCTCTCCATCTCTGAGATCAGCCTGTGAGCCATCCCCATGGTGCTGCTGTCAGGTGGCCACTGCACATTCCCCAAGCTGGGAGAGATCAAGGGCATCACAAGAGAGCTGAGGTCACTTGACTGTCACCTGGCACCAGCCTATCCAAACTGCACTGCAGCAGCAACAATAACGACCAACAGTTCTGCATTAAAGCAATCAGAACTCAGAAATACACAGTCCAGGTGCTCAGGCTGAAGCGAGGAGAAATGCACGGCTGTGATTTACACCAACAGATTTGGCAAATGTCTGCAATAAAGCTACGCTCATGCTCACACTGAAAAAAATATTAGCTAGCACACATGCATTCTAGGGAAGTACCAAGAGGTTATACACACCCAGAACATCTGCAGATTTTTTCCGTTCCACTATCTGGATATCCCTTGCTCCAGCAGGAATGTGCGTTACCAGGGAATAGCCTACGGGAAACTACAGATTAATGAAAGGAGAACTTTGTAACGAGTTATCTGAACACAACGCTCAGCAAACAACATCGCAATTCACCAGCAAATGGAACAAATCCTGCTAGCAGCACTGCAGCTCGCTCTGTCTCCAGCTGACCCCCAGAGAGCACTGGTCACACCCGAGTTAGGTCACTGTATTTGGGACCAGTAGGTTCTGTTGCTTTACACTAATTTAGGAAATCCTGGTCTTTCAAAACATCCTCGCTTCCTGTTATTTCAGTGCATTTATTGGTAGTTTTACTGGGCCGTGGGCAATCAAACTAAACTCTTGCATAACAGTTCAGAGAGCTCAGATTCCTGAGAAGGGTCATGGAAAGGGACTGCTTTTGCAGAAGGGTTTCCCTGCCCAAATCTGCAAGTGCATCCACACTCAGGACACGTGGGAAGAGGTGATGGAGGCCACCCCATGGGAGCTTGAAGCAGTTTACTAAAGAAACAAATGCAGTTAAAACCACAAATAAAGCAAAGGGACCCACTGAGCCTTACCCAGGTGAGCGTTTCCTTTCCGGTAACTCCCCGTCACATGAGTGCAGCTGCTCCCATCTCCTTGGCAAACTCCGCATTTATCCAAGGTGTGGGTGGAAAAGAGAATGCCATCGCAGCCAATTGGCTAGAAAAGGCACAGAGTACTGCGGGTCAGGCAAATATTGCACCCCTTGTACCTCTCTGAATGCTACTAACAATATTTTTGCTATAATGTTTAACAACCTCACATTTTCCAGACACGCAAACCCCTCGGAAATCAGTGTATTTGCAGGATGTTCCATCCCGAGCCTGAACCATTAATTGTCTCTGACCATCCACAGTGGTGCAATGGAGGTCACAGGGCTTGCTAGAAATGTGAACATAGTCATCTAAGGGGAAAGGATATAGAGATACATTCAAAACAGCAGAAACACAATAACTTTCATCCTACCAATGTCAATGAATCTCTGCCAAGCTAAACAACAGCAGCAGCAACACAATTGCACAGCAGCCAGCGCTGCAGGAGCCACAATCTCTTGTGCTTGCAGGTTGGACAGGAGATTGTGCTCCTGGCAGCCTGCTGCTGCAAGCCTTTGCACAGCCCCAGTGCTGGAACGAGACGCACCTGCTGCTAGCAAAGGTACCACCAGCATCACAGCCACTGTGCTGTGCAAGGGCTTGCAGCCACAATATATTACACATATGCACGTTCACATATCTACATTTAATACATACATTAAATCAGCACAAGCATCTGTTGTTACAAATAGACATACAAGACTATTCAAAAACCACGTCAGCTTCGAACGCAAGATCTTTCCCATCGACATTCTCCCAAGCTGGGCTCAGTTTGCCCCTTGCTTTCTGCAGATGCTTTACAATACCCACAGGAAGCAAGTGACAAATCCATGCTTGCAGCAGAGCCCCGTGCCAAGCGTTGCACTCCGCAAGGAGGGAGCAGCGATATACCCACTGGCCCAAGACAGCATCAATGGCAAAACATTATCCTGCCAATCCCCCAGGAGACACGTGAGCGCCTGCTAAAAAACAAAACAATTCACTGTCACTATTCTGGTGAATCATCATCCTGAAGAGCGAGTACGTTTATACAGATTGTCACCTTGCCATAGGAGCGGGACAAGGCTGAGCAGTGCTAACCATGTCCCAGCACACAGCCCTGCCAAGGGGCTGCGGACAGGGGCTGGCATCACTCGCAGGGAGGCAACAAGGAACGTCATGAAGCATTACTGTAGTTGGGTATTTACAGAGACACCTGAGTAAGAAAAATCTGCTAGATCCCCTCTATTTTCAGACACCTAAGTTCCCAGGGGAATCCCACTATCCCCAGGAAGCGGCTGGGATTTTCTGGAAGCTCGGTTTCAGTGGGAGTTAGGTGCCTAAAAATACACTTGAAGCATCTATACCCCAGTCTGACTCCTCAGTTGTTCCTGCAGTTTTGTGTCGCTCACCCCAGACGAGCAAACTTAGCGACATTTGGCAGAGCCCACACATTGTGTGCGAGTGAGTAAATGTCACAGGAACACACTGCAGCCAGCAGCAGCCCCAGCTCAGCGGGCACTGGGTGAGGTGGATGCTCCCTGCCAGCACAGGGCATCACCCCACGTCCTCATCCTCCAGCCTGCCTTCCTTGGGAGCAGTGACCAAAACAGGCTGAAGGATACGGTCACCAATAGATTTGGTTATTTTGTTTTTAGGTAACCCCACAGCTGGAAAACCCTCCTTTGAAGCTGGGAGGCAGCTGATTGTGACTCCGAAAAAAAAAATCACTTTAAAACAGCAGAGGAGGAGCCTTCCTGCAGCCTATAGCATCATAACTATCAAAATACTTTGGCTAAGCATTATGAAACACACAAAGAATGTCTTGTTACCAGGGTATAAAGGTTTCCATTGATACGTTCTTCCATTATACACATGGGAGTTAAAGGATGAACACTGCTCCTCTCGAAAGCTCCTTCCGTTCGCGGGGCACTCCTAGGATGGGATACATTAACATCCTGATGAAAATCAAGCGTGGGAGAGGCTCCTGGCACATCACACCCAGCTGTGAGGAGCGCTTCCATCACCTGCCCCAGCCAGAGCCACATCTCCCTCTTCCCACTGCAGGGACAGGCAGGGAAACCCCCTGGGGAGATGGCACAAGAAGGACCCCACCGGGTTTTATGGCCCCCAGCATGGCAGGGATGGCAGCCAGAGAAGGGAACTCCGGCTGCTAGAGGGGCAATAGGGCAGCTGCTGCAGGGTGAGCAGCAGCTCCACGCCAAGGGACACAGGAATGCCATCGTGTGAAGCAAGCACAACTTCCCGATTTTTCCACCAAACGTCACCAGTGAGAAAAAGGATATCCTTACTTGTACTTTGCAGAGCTGGTATCTTTTGGATGTTCCAGTGCAAGTTTTATTAGCCAGCCCGCTCACTGACTTTCGTCTGAATAAAGAAATAATGGTTAGACAGGGGTTGGAAACACTTCTCAGCTTTTTCTTTTTTTAAAAAAAGAAGGAATCATTGTTCCCTGCTTCTTCAAGACCTGTGCCCACATAGCAGAGCCACATCTAAGGGGGAAACCTTGGGGCCAGCACAGAGCGCATCAGCTCCCAGATAACAGTGACAGAGCAAGAGGTGATGGTCTCATGTGGTGCCAGGGGAGGTTCAGGCTGGATATTAGGACACATTTATTCTCAGAAAGAGAAGTATACACTGGAACAGGCTGCCCAGAGGGTGGTGGAATCACCATCCCTGCAGGTGCTCCAGAACTGCAGAGATGTGGCACTGAGGGACACGGCCAGCGGGCATGGTGAGGGTGGGTTGACGTTGGGGATCTTAGAGGTCTTTTCCAGCCTTGATTCTCCTCCCAGTGGGGAGGATGCAGCCCCTCACAACACCATGCTCCAGGCACACCCACCTTCTGCTCACATGGGGTTCCTCCCTACATGTGCTCACCTGCTGAGCGATGACCTGGACCAGACCCACATCCAGTGGGCACACACTGGGGTCCTCCCACCCGCGTACCTCTGCCGCAGGCAGTGCCTCTCCTGAGACTTGACTCCTCCGCCGCAGCTCCTCGTGCACGCTGTCCACTTGGTCCACTCTCCCCACCAGTACGCAGTGACATCTGCACCCTCCTCCAGGCTGTTGGAGGTCTGAGGCAGGTCCTGCAGGCACCCGGGGGTTTGGGAGAGAAGCAGCATTCAGCACTCTCATTGCAGAGCCCACCCAGCCCTGCTCAGCCCGCACCGTGCCATCCCAGGGCATTTTCTTCCCATCTGAGGTCAAGTCTGGGATTCCCATTCTTGCAAGAAATTCTGCTTTCTCAATTGTGTTTTCATTACAAATTGGAATGAAACTGCAATATTTGGGATTCCTCAGGAAAGGAAACGTTCATTGTTTAGCCCAGTTGGCAAAAGCAAGCTCCCACACAACCCTCAAGTTCTGGCTCTAGCTCCACCATGAACCCAGAGAGCTGAGAAGCTGGTGGCAACCAAAAGCTGAAGTGAAGCCCTGCAGAGCCACCCCGCAGTGGCACAGCATGCCCACAGCAGGCTGCACGAGTCCAGGTGCTCCCATTACAAAGGCCACCAGGTTTGTCACTTCAGGAGGGTCACACCCAACCCCCCTCCCCCCCCAGCCACTGGTGTGACCCACACACTGGGGACAACGGAGCTGCTCCAGCAGCAGCACCACCACCACTGATGCGTGCCACAGAGGTTCCCATCCCTTCCCCATCCCCAGGACATTCACAGCAGCATTCTAAAGCCTAGAGTCCCCCCAGTAAGGTGACACTTACCTGAGCTATCACAAAGGCCACGTTGCCCACAACGAGAAGGGCCAGGGCACCCCTCAGCCGGGACCGTGCACTGACGGAGACACCACTCCACCTCCACCCGAGCATCTTCATCCTACGGAGCAACCACGCTGTGCTGAGCAAGACCCCATGCAGCCCTATGGGGACCCCCACCACCAGTGACTGCAAGGGCTTGATCCAGAGGTGGTACCTAATTAAAGGAAACATCAACATGGCACAGGTTCCCATCCCATCTCAGCTGCTATCTGCCAACCCACACCTCTGCACTGGTTCCCAGTGGCTGCACTGGATGTCACCGGCGTGCCTGGGTTTTAGAACACTAGTGCATTTCAACCTCACCAAATATTCAATCTAATTAACAGTCATTATTTTTCCTTTTCATTTATTCTACTCTAATTCCCACCAATTTCTTGAAGAAGCCTGCTCTTACAGAGAAGAAACCACACGCAACTGGAGTGCAGAAATACAGCATCCCAAGTGTCAGCCTTCCATCCCTTTCTCCACTTGCCTCACAAAGGAGAATAACCCAGCATAGCATTTTCTTAATTAAAACCCAGCTCAAAGCCACAACGCATTTCACTGCAAGAGCCAGAAGCAGGCAGGTTTCAGGAAGTCATGCTTCCAGGCAATCAAAGCAGCTCATGTCTGTAAGAAAAAGCAGCATACGTTTCTCTCTACACTGACTCCCCTTGAAGGGCAACCAGACGATATCTCCGGGAAACGGGGAGGTGGGAGAGGGGCTGCAGAGCAGCAGCATAAAGAGTCCTCCCCGCTCCTTCTGCTTCCTGCAATGGCTCTGGTGCAGCTGTGGAAGCGCAGACGTGCTGGCAGTGCCTGCACAGCTGTGGTATCTGCTTCGCAGAGATCCCCATCGGGGCTCCCGGCCCCCAGCTCAGCTCCGCTCTCGCCCCACGCGGAGGCTCAGTGCACAGACGCGTTCCAAATCGCGGATCCATTGATTAATTGAAGCGCGGAGCTCTTGGCCGGGGATCCCGGGGACAGGTGGCTGAGCTTTGCCTTACACTTGGTTTTCATTAAGACTTCCAGACACTTCTGATTCCAAGCCAATAAAAGAGCTTGCTCAGAGTTTATCCCAGATCCAGCGAAAGAGCTTCATGCTTAAATAAAAGAAGGGGGAAATAAAGGAAAGGAAAGGTGAGGGGGGGATGGGGGGTGGGGAAAAGAAGCCACCAAGCAAGCACTTCGGAGCCGGGAGAGGAGGCAAACATACAGACCTGCATACAGACCCTGGGGGGGACACGGTCGGACGAGCGCTGCCCGCACGGGGACAGCGGGGACCCCTCGGGCCGGGCCGGGCGATGCAGCGGAGCCGGAGCCGGTGCCGGTACCGGTACCGAGCGGCGCGGAGCAGCGGAGCAGCGGCAGCCGCTCCCTCCGACTTCAAAGCGCTGCCGGGCGCCGGGCTCGCAGCGAGGAGGAGCCGCAGTGGCTCCCCCCAGCCCTCGCCTACCGCTCTTATAGCGAGGGGGGAAGCGGGGCGGGGGGGAGCGGGCGGAATTCACACCTCTCGGCCCGGGATGCCCCCACCCCGGTTAACCCCTCGCCTCCCCCGGCGCCGGCCCGCGGCCGCCAGCCGGTTTCCTGCGGGGAGGCCGGGGGGGCAGCGGCGGGGGGAGGCGGCACGCATGCGTTCCCTCCTCGGTTCTTTTCAACCCCCCCCCCTCCCCGCCCCGGGCAGGGCTGTGGATGGGCTTCCCGGCTGGAACGGGGCTTCCCGCTGCAAAAAGAAAAGAAAATTCCCGTAAGCTGTGTTTTCGGTGTTTTTGGTGTCGTTTGTTGGAAATCAGCGTTGGTCGCTCTGCTTCTGCCGCACAAGAGAAAGGCAATGGGAATAAGGTTTGCTCGATGCAGTGCGGGGACCACGGTCGTCGTCCCCTCCCCCTCTCCCCCCTGGCTCGGCGACAGCCGTGCACGTGTCGCATCTGCTCGGCGTGTGGCAGAGAGAAGCCAGAGGAGCACAGCAGCACGTGGGTACGTGATGTATGGAACCCGGGTATGGCACACGATCTGTGTTCCCTGGGCTTTGTGTGGCCAGTGACACTGCTCACGGGGACGTGTGCCTCTTGTGCACGTTCCCTGCACACGCAGTGGGGACATCTCGGAGCTTTGTGGAACCCAACGTGAAGGATGTCCTCCAGCTCCCGGCTCCAAGGGGGGCTTTGTCTGCCCCCCCTGACACCGGGACCACTGGTGTCACGGTTATCATGGTTGTCACACAGCAGCAGTGCCAGGGCTGCAAGGCTGGGGACACGGCTGTGCCTGGCCCTCAGTGGCAGCACCCCGCTCCATCACCAAGTGCCACCCACGTGTCACCCAGCAGCCGTGGGGCACAGAATCCCCGGGGCCTCCCCACCTCTTGTCCTTGTGAATTTGGACCCCGGGGATGGCAGTGAGGAGCTTGAGGAATCTGTCCCAAAAAATTTACATGGGAAATGAAGTCTCCTTTTTCTGTTTGGCTAAACGTCTGCCAGCCTGCTTTAATTCAGCCAGCCGGGTTGATTCGCAACTTTGAGTTTTCCGTCGGTTGGCTGTGACCAGGACACTGGGAAAATTTAGCACTTGAGTTCACCCAGCTTCTGCGTTTCAAAATATCCCAGCTCGAGACACGCAGGAGGAAACCCTTTCCGTTTCGGAACAACCAGAAGGGAAAAGTCTGAACATGAGAGATTTTAACAGCGTCAAAATATTTCACATTGGAGACGCCAGCTCTGTGCGAGCCGCTGTGTGCCTCGGGCTTGTCCGGAGGCTGCACCCTGTGGGTGGGACCCCAACCCTGCGTGACCCCGTCCCATTGCAGTGACACTCAGAGCTGGGGAGCACTTGGGGTGAGGGACAGCTGTCCCCAGGGAAGCGTTGGGGGAGCCAGCGGCAGGCGAGACGCGCTCGGCTTCACCAAAAGTCCACCAAAGCCAAAGGACTTTACTTCTTTCTTTTTTTTTTTTTTTTTTCCCTTTATTTTTTTTTACGAAACAGTTGAGATGACTCAGCGGTTTCTGACGCAATCCCCGTTTCATCGGAAAATTCCTAACCAGCTCCTAGTGGCAACTGATTGCTCCCATAAATCACGCCGTGTTATCCCTGGCCGCAGCAGAGCGGCTTACGCAGCCCCGGCCCCTCTGCGTGAAATCAGCAGGAGCGATGCCATCGCGTCACCGGGAGCAAAACCAGCCCCGAAAGCAAAACGCAGAGCAGAGCAGATCCAAAGCACCACCCCAAAGCCGGGGGATGCGGTGCTGCTGCCGAGGCTGCCGGCAGGTCCGGCATTAATCACCGGCGGCCGGGCTCAGACGACGGGGTTTTTTATCTCCTGCTTTTTGGCATGAGCGTTAGAAATGATTTGCAGATGTTATTGACTGCTTTTTGGGGGCTGGAGTAAATTGAGACAAGATGCACCTGCGTGGAGGGTGAAAAGCCCTCTCCACACGGGGATAGCTGTAGCGTGCTGGCAGAGGACTTTCCCAGAGAAGTCTAGGGCTGAGCCATGGGAAGATGGAGCGCCAGCCCCATGCACAGTGCAGTGCATGAAGGGCAAAGTCTCAGCAGGGGTGAGGCTCAAATGGTGCAAATGGCCAAATCTGCAGAAAAAGCACCAGCTAACCCTTACCCTCACCCTCACCCTGTGCTCCACTTTCCCTGAGGCTTTCACACCTGTGCCAGGCAGCTGCCAGCTTTTCCATCCCAAATCCGTGCCTCGCACGACTCACAGCACAAATAAACGGAGCAACAGATGCTCCAGAATATTCTCCTCCTGGAGTGGGAGCATGGAGCAAGGAGCACAGAGCAAGGAGGAGGACCTGCTCCTGGTGGACCGAGCCACACCTTGGCCACGGGTCCCATCCTGCACCACTTTCCAGGCAAAACTGTCCCTTTTCTGGCCCCAGTGCCACGCGGTGTGTTGCAACACTGCTGCTCCCAGCCCCGTGAAAACACCCAAGAGAGCCAAGCTGGAGGACCACTGTGTGGTGAATCCACTTTGGATTCACTCAAGGGTGAGACATCTACCAGACTTGCTTCCTTTCTAAGGCTGTCTGCAGGACTGACCCTCTCGTTCAGCAATTCTGCACAGCTACATGAGTAAATACAGCTGTAAGGCAGTCACAGAGCGGGTGAGGGCCCTGCATGGCCAGGACTTTGCCAGGGGGATCAAAATGTGACAAAGCTCCAACAAATGCCCTGGCAGACAGCCCTAGCTTCTTCTCCAGACCTACGGCTATGGCCTACCACTGTGCAGCTGAACCAAACAAGGGGAGACCAACAGTTGTCCTTTGGAGTCACTCCCGGTCCCTTGCAGAGTGACCTACGGCACAGTGTTAGGCAAGGCACTTAATCTCTGCGTGCTTGCATGAAATGTGGACAGCAGTGATTTATGTCATGTTAGCATGAGGGTTTCATCCATGGATATTTGCAATATGTTGAGTCAAACCAACAAGCCACCAAGCTGCTCTCGCCATCAGATTCCTATTAAAAATGCCTCTGGGAAGTCTGAAAGCCACAAGTGACCACAATGTCCCCAGGTATGGTTGTAGCCATAGGGTTTTAATGCCTTTAAAAGCCATTTTTTTTTTCTTTTGCTTTAGTTCTACCCGCCCCCAAAGAGCATATGTTCCTGCAGGAACCTGGAGGAGCCTCCAGATCGATCACGCTTGGTTGGAAATTTAAGCTCTGCAAAGATTAAAAGGCAAAAAGTACAAAGCTGTTTCTTTCAGTGGAATGAGTCTTGCATGGAGGTTGTGTGGTATTGTGTTGAGGAACACAAGCTATGCAGCATTGCCAACCACAGGCATTCAAAAGTCATGAGTCAGACTCCCCCAAATCCTAAGATTGGTTTCATTCCCTTCTGGCTTCTCAGCCTTTGAACATCACAGCTTCAAACTTTACTCTTCAAAAAAATGAGATTTGTGGCCAAGGGGGGCTGCAGCTGAGACCCTCCCATTGCCACCGTGCTCCAGCAGCTGTGACTGCAACAAAATCCCTATACCTCATGAAACCAGCAACAAAGCCCCATGAAACCAGCAATAAACATGCACACAGCCCCAGCTCCACTGCAAGACCCCCACCTATTTCCGCCCTTGGCATCCAAGCAGCCCACCCTGAAGCAGAACCGGGGGGGTACGAGCAACAGCAAACTGGTGACAAGACAGATGTCCTCATCACTAATGGTGACCTTGGAATGGGCAATGACCAGGTAGAGGAGCTTGGAGGCGTGGAAAAACCAAAGGAAAAAAGCAAAGATATCAGTGAGGACCATGAATAGCAGGTTTATTCAACAGGGAGACGAGAAGCAGGAATCATTAAGGGCAAGCACTCAGCTAAAATAGGGCCAGGCCTCATGGAGAATGGGTATTTAAAGTGGCAATTTATTCCACTAATAAAAACAGAAGGCTGCAGGTGCAGAAGGGAGTGAGTGGGCTCTGAGGGCGAGCACAGCTGGCCCCATAGCCAAGAGCACACTGGGGCTGCGTGCCTATAGGGGCCTTTCCCCACACCTATGGGTTGCAGCCCTATAGAAAAGATTGTGGTTCTATAGAAAGCACTCCTTGCATTCGTGCAGTGGCTCTGACAATGGTGATGGGATTTGCCCCAGTGCTCTGCTCACCTCTGCTCCTTGGGGTAGGGAAGGCAGCTTCTGCACTCACCCAAAGGAGAATGCATTCTTCATATTCAATATTGGCATCGATCCCCACTCCTCTTTCAGTGTATTCTACTCTCAAGCTATCACCCTCACATTAAAAATAACACAAAACTCTCTGTGTCTCCTTTCTCCTTTGCAACGTCTGAGCTGAAACAGTAGAAGTGCTCACAGAGAGCCATGGTTAGTGTTACCCTGGAAGGATCCAGGCCGGCATACCAGAACCTGGTTTTGGCATCTGGGAACCACTTTTCAGCCATATATATCACCGTTCTTGTGTGCACTCTGGTCCACACAAAATTAGCCCTGTGGAATGTGAATGTGAAATTCGCTTTCCAGAAGCACTTAAATGCAGGAGCTAAAATTTGCTCTTTCTAGATTTCCTACCTGTTTAAGAGAGCAGGAACAGAATTCTGGCCCTTTGTCCCTTGGGTTCCTTCCCGGGAAGATGTGCAAAGCCCATGTCTAGCACCATGTGTCGGAACAAAGACCTTTTCAGCAGCAGCCCCCGAGGTGAGCTGCCACCTGCCCCATGCACTTTGCTTTGGGCTCTCTTTTTCAATCAGAGCTGGAACATGTGTGCAAACCAGGGGTGCTTTTTTTTTTTTTCCTCTCTGCCTACGGCGCTGGCTGCAAACCAAGCACCAGCCCAGGGCGTGCAGCTGGGAGAGACAAAACCCAAAGCACCTGAGGAATGTTTTCTTGCTCCTGAGAGCACCAGCACTTACTGCCCAGGCTTGGCACGCGCTGCAGCCAGCAGCCAGCTGGGTTTCCCTTCCCCTGGGCTCCAGCTGTGTTATGGGCAAAGAAGTAAGGGGGGTACACGTGACAACGGTTTGATCAGATGATCACCACGGTTGCACGTCCATGCAAACAGTCCCAAGGGGCTGCTGTGCATGCAGTTGTGGACATACATCCACTTTGCTTCAGTTCCCACTCGGGAGAAGCTGGGTAGTTCTGTGCTGGCTGGAGGTGAGAGATTTTCATGGTATAAAGGGATCATGGAGGTTTTCACTATTTATTTGCAGTTTTGCAGGGATTTGTGCTAAGCTTGTGCAGGCAGGAGGGCAGCTGCAGACGTGGTTTGGGCAGTGCCCTGTGAAGGGATGCTCGTCTGCAGGAGACCTGACCAGTTGCAGAATCACAGAATCATGAAGGTTGGAAAAGCCCTCTCAGATCCCCAAGCCCAAGCCCAACCCACCCCACCATGCCCACTGACACGTCCCTCAGTGCCTCATCTCCACTATTCTGGAATGGTGACTCCACCACTCCATGGGCAGCCTGTGCCGGTGCATCACCACTCTTTCAGAAGAGCAATTTTTCCTAGCATCCAACCTGAGATATCCTATAGAACAGGAACACTACCCATCCCATCACGTGGCCTGAGGAAGGCTGCCAGCAAACCCTCCCATGCCCACGCCTTGAAGCTACTGGGCCATCCCCATCACATACAACACCCACGCGACTCCTCCTCCCTTTCCAGCTTGGCCGGAGGCTTTCACAGAGCCTTTTTCTCCATGCATGCCTGCCTTCCTATCAGAGGCAAGGGCAAACCCATCCTAGAGAGCTCACACATAGCTGGTGGCTCCTGGCAGCCCGCAGCCCCCTCCCAGCCCCACCAGCACAAAGGCGCTTGCTCAAGCTCAGCATTCCTGCCCCCTGCTCACCAGAACAGCTGGACCAAAAGGATGCTGAGAATCCGTGAGAGGCTCCAAGGAAAAGATATTAACCCAGGAGGGGAGCAGCGGTGATATAATAAAAAGGCATAATAAAAAAGAGGAGCCACTGAGTGGATTAGCAGCCCAAACCTTGCTTGGCTTTTGGTCTCCTTCCCTCCGGCTCTCCCACACCGCCCGGCGATCTGCTCCTATTCCTCCCTGCAGAGGGAAGCTCAGCTCCCGAATTTCCATGGGGCTGAGTTTTACCCTTCCTGAACACCCGGGCGCACGCGTGTATAGGTGGCATTTCACACTGGATAGCATGCTGGCTCAGATTTGATGCTGCTCCCTGGTTTCTTGCTCCCCAGCGCCTCTTCTCAGGGGATAAAAGCCAGATTTGGAGCTCCATGGGTGCATGTGCAATAAACACATGTGCATTATGGCCAGCACAAACAGCCGGGGCATTGCAGGGCACGGAGCATTTGCTACACCAAGAATTTTGCTATCCAAGAGGGAATGGAGCACATGGGCGGCTCAGCTGTGCCACCGCCCGCAGCTGTTCCCTGCGTGCAGCTCTCCCGGCATTTAAATTTTAAAGCCTTCTCTCCACGCCTGTTTTCTCCTCCATCTCCAGGAGCTCACACGGACCCAGGAGCCGCCGGCCCGCCAGGCACCCATGGGCTCACTGGTGGCCAAGCTCCTCCTGCCCACCCTCAGCACCTTGGTCTTTCTCCCCACCATCAGCATTGCGGCCAAGCGGCGCTTCCACATGGAAGCCATGGTCTACTTCTTCACCATGTTCTTCGTGGCGGTAAGGGTGCATGTGTTTCCTCCCTCCCAGGAAGGGGGAGCAGGGGGGTCTCCATGGGGGTGAGTGGGGACGTCGCCGAGTGACCCCCAGAATACCCAATTTTCATTATCTCCCACCGTGTGCAGTGCTGAGCAGCGCGTTCTTGAATGTCCCCATCCTTGGAGACACCCAGGGTCAGGCTGGGTGGGGTTCTGAGCACCAGATCGAGCCGTAAGTGTCCCAGTTCAGTGCAGACAGTTGGAGCAGATGGCATTTGAGGGTCCTTTCCGACTCAAACGATTCTATAGTTCTATGATTCTGTGATCCTTCGGGTGCATGTGCCGAGGGGTGTCTTTAAGGGAATGTAGTGGTGTTTCGTGGTGAGTTTGGGAAGGGTCTGGATGTGAAACAGTGATTCATCACAGTATTCTGGAGCTGATCCTCTCTTTGTTTTACAGCTGGGAAACAGCCACACTGGAATGAAGGTTTAAATGCTATTCAGAGTATCTCACTACGTTTCAGTCCTTTTAGCCAGAAGCATGCACTCAAGTTCTTGAATTTGCAATTGCTAAGTGGTGGTGTGAGCCATGCCAGAGTCAGGGACTTTGTGCACTGGGGAAGGAAAGGATAAAACATGCTGCTGAGCTAACAGGGAAAATAAGTCTTACCCCTCCGCTGTGGCAGAGTGGTGTGAAAGGCAGCACCTCCTGCCTCCCTCCTGTTCTTTTCTCACCACCCATCCTAAGGCATTTCACGGAGCTCTTTGTGTTCCCTGCATGGACACAGAGGCAGCGGGGAGCAAGGCATCTTCCTGGTGCAAACAGTTCTTCTGCAGAAGAACTGAGGGTAAAGCCCTCTGCGCTGTTATTGCTGAAGATCCACCACTTAAAGCTCCATTGAAAGCACAACGCAGGGGGAAAACTTCTGCCAGTTCCATAAAAACTCCAGGAGCAGTCAATAAACCTGTCCCAGCCGAGCCCTCCCCACCCCCCAACCCCTCCCAGCTCCCCGGGGAAGCCAGACATCTACGATTTCATTTTGCACCGCTTCTGTGTCTGCTCCACCTCCCCCAGAATTGCATCGGAAAGTTGGCGTGTGCCTGGATGGGAGGCGGGACGGGTCCTCGCCGCGGAGCCGAAATCCTCGCGTGGGGAAGGGGCTGCAGCTGCCGCCCGGATGGGGCAGGGGGTGACAGCTGCTGCCGTCCCCTTTCTTGTCACGTCCCCCCCAGGTTGCACGTGGCTGTGCCCAACAAGTCTCACGCTGCCGGTCAGAAATGCACCCTTTCTCCTCCAACCTTTCACCCCCAGATCTCCGAACCCAACCTGGAGCAGGGAGAAGAACGTTGGCTGTAGTGCTATCATTTCTAGAAACCACGGCGAGCCAAAGGGCTCACAGCGATCCCCATGATAAATAATAGCAGTGTCGCTGCGGGGACATGGCAGCAGGGTTGTCCCAGGGGCACGGGGCCCAGCAGCGCTGGGACCTCCCCAGAGCACTGGTGCTACTGGTGGGAAGGGAGCAGGACTGGGAGCGGGGAGGGAAAGGCGAGTGCCAGGCAGGAGCATTCCTCTGATTGCTCTGGAAAATTTCTCTTGGCTTGGTCTGCATCTGTGTTGCATGACAGTGGTTCTTTGCAAATATCCCCATCGACGAGCAACATCCAGCGGGCAGGAACCAGCGGGCTTTCGGGGAGTGCACTAATGAGCGAGTTCCCTGGTATTCAGACTCTGGCCACAGAAACCCTAATTAGCCCATACAGTGACCTGGCATCTAGACGCGTTTCATCGGGAAGCTCATTTGGAATTCTTTTACAAGAATCTTTCGCAATTAGAATCAAAACTCCCCGAGCCCCTCCTTCTGCTGGAAGAAAGCAGCTCTGGGTCCCTGCTCGCAGCAGCGTGGTCATCCCAATGCAAATTCTGGCACAGCCCAGAAAGCAAAGCAGAGCCAGACTGCAGATATTTTGTAATGGGACAGAGGATGCTGGTGCTCACGTGGTTTGCCATTGGGTTCAGTGGTATTATCTCTCCAATAGAGTGACTACTGCACACGTCAATGACCCTGGTGGATCTGGGACTGTTCTGTTCCTGGTTAGCCATGGTTTTAGGAGCCACACAAAGTCTGTTTCAAACCAACTGATAAGAGGAGATGTATCTTACCTGTCTGTGGGTATGAATCTAGTTTTCTAATGTTTTTTTTTTCTTTTTTTTAATAGATCTACCATGCATGTGACGGCCCTGGCTTATCAGTGCTATGTTTCATGCGCTATGATATCCTGGAATACTTCAGCATCTATGGGACAGCTCTGTCCATTTGGGTGTCCCTGATGGGTAAGCACAGCTCGTGGGCCCTGCAGGTGGGTGCTGGTTGCAGGGCTCTGCTTTGGAGCTCCACCTACATCACTCACCTCTTACAGAAGTCAGCCCATGCCATGGTTTGGTCTTTTTCTATATCATAGAATCATAGAATGGCTTGGGTTGGAAGAGGCCTGAAGGATCATCTAGCTCCAAGCCCCTTGCCATGGGCAGGGCTGCCCATGTACCACCCATGCCTTGGAAAGTCCTTGCACCTGGTGGATGGATGCACACCAAAACCATCCTGCATGGTAGTTGGGATTGCTTTGCTCTTGGAGATAAACAGAGCCATGGAGCCTGGTGTTAGCGTGAGCTGGGGATTCCTCTTCCATCATTATCTCTTTACATAAGCAGAATTGTTTATTTCAGATTGGCTCGTGCAGTCTTGTGCTTTGGTTCAAGGAACCACCACTGAGAGCACCACAAGATGACTTAGTCTGAAATCTCACACACCAGGGGATCTCCCTTTTCTCCTCCCTTTCCCCATGCTGGGCCCACCAGTTTGTTTGCTGAAGTCCTTCTGCCCAGGGAACTCCCCATGTCTTGACACAGAGGCATTCAAAATGCAGAGCCTGCCACTTGGTAGCAAGCAAACCAAAGTGGTTTAGTCAAAATAAATCTATCTCCCTGGTTATCAAGCCTAGTCTGGGCTGTTGGGAATTATTAGATCTGATGAGAAAAGGCAGAAAGGTATTCCACTTGCTTTTTATTAAAAATCCTGACTCTGACATACTATTCAGGTTTCCCATTCCCGCATTCCCTCCATTCTCTATTTCTCTCCTCTTGTTCCTCATTTACCACCGAAACGAGGCATAATAGAAATGAACACAATGAAAGAATCAGAGAAGGGTGAAGGCTTCGGACCTGTGCCTCCGTGCTTGCTCAGAAAGGGCAGCGAGGCACGTGGACTCCAAGGGACATTTCTCGGTAGATAACAGCAGTGTCAGGGAAGGTCAGTGCTGATCCAGACACTGCGGTTCCTTTCAGCAAAATTCAACTTGATTGCTTCATTACTGCATTGAAAAGTCTTACCAAAAAAAAAAAAAAAAATTAGAAAAAATCCCAGACTAAGATGTTTAAAATATTGACCCGCAGGGAAACAACAGAGATTAAAATGCGGACATTATCCCTTAGCCAAACTCCCTATAAAAACCTGATCCAAGGACATGGAGGTGCGCTGACTGCAGCCCAGGGAAGCCTCTCGCTGTGCCTTGTAAAGCCCAAGCGCACATGTGCGGACGCAGACCCTCGGGCACGCTTCCCGGAATGCAAATCCAGGACAGCCATAACACAGCTGTGCGAGCTGGAAAAGCATGGAGCCCACTGGGATCCATAACTTTTATCAGTTATTACCCCATTCTGTGCTAAACAAAAGCCTCCAATAATTCACTTGCACTGGCGACTTCCAGCTTGCAAACCCAGGCAGGTGCCGGCATCGCCCATCGGCCTGGATCCCCGTCCCCACCACAGCCAGGAAATTTGGGAGGGCTTTGGGAAGAGCAGGAACCAAGCACAGCCCCACCAGCTGTGAGATCCCTGCATTCATCCCTGATTTTTTGGTTGAGGCAGCAGCAGACTCTGCCAAGGTCAACCCTGCAGATGTGCTGAGCTCCCTGCGTTTGCAGAGCCAAGGGACGGATACACATCCCATCAGCAGCACTGATGGCTGTAGAACCCTAATCCTAACCCTAACCCTATCCCAAAGCACAGCCCCAGTCATTCAGGTTGGAAAAGGCTTCTATGATCATCTAGTCCAACCAATCCCAGACCCAATCCTGGGGTCCCTGGGGTGAGGCTGGGGGCCCCGAGCCGCTCTCCCCACCACAGGAGCAGGAGACATGGCTGAGCCAAACGCATGCTCTGTGCCCACAGCCCTGGCTGAGTTTGATGAACCAAAGAGATCAACCTTCATCATGTTTGGTGTGCTCACCATCGCCGTGAGGACCTACCATGACCGCTGGGGCTACGGCATCTACTCAGGACCCATCGGGACAGCCGTGCTGGTGATCACTGTGAAATGGGTGAGTCCAAAGGGCAAGCCTGGGGCTTTCCAATTGCCTGCAAGAGGTTTTCAAGGTCCAGCTCCAAGTTAAACCAGGCTCTCAGGCAGAGGTTGAGTTTGCAAGGACACACATCCTTAGCATTGTGCTAAGAACAAAGGCAGGAGTGGAGCACAATGCAGGCAGAGCCCACAGCCTTGGAGTGGGACTGCAGCTTTGCACAGCTTTGTGTTAGGAGGTTGCATGGCTTTGTGTTAGCGGAAATTTAGACTGGATATAGGGAAATTTTTTTTACAATAATGGTGATGAAGCACTGGCACAGGTTGCCCAGAGAGGTGGTGGTGTCCTGTCCCTTGAGAAACCCAAGGTCAGGAGATGGGTCTCTGGGCACCCGGTGGAGCTGTGGGGGTCCCTGCTCACTGCAGGGCGTTGGACCAGATGGCCTTTAAGGGTCCCTTCCAACTCAAACAATTCCGTGATTCTGTTGTTCTATGTGTTAGCATTAAGGGGATCTTGGTGCAGAGCTGCCTACGGTCCGCAGGTGAAGCTGCTCAGTGTTCTCTGTGTGCTTGCAGCTACAAAAGATGAAGGAGAAGAAAGGGCTGTATCCAGACAAAAGCGTCTATACCCAGCAGATTGGTCCTGGCTTCTGCTTCGGGGCATTAGCGCTGATGCTGAGATTCTTCTTTGAGGTACCATTTGCATGCACATCCACACTGACATCTCCAGGGGCCATAGGCATCACCCCAGCCAACATCTGTGGCATGGATGGATCCAAACCGTACTCATGCCAAGGCGAAGGCTCCACTGGCTCCTGGGGGCACCCAGCCCTGCCCTCACCTTCTGCTCCCACCACTGCCCAGTGCCCCTATCCTGCATGAGAGCCGCGTCCCACCCGCACAGTTACAGCCGCTCCGTGCATTGGGAGCTGCGAGATCCGACCTCGCCGCCATCCCCGAGGGTTATTTTTCAAAGCACGCAGTAATTGCACATTCTAGCAGAACATAAAAATGTCACTTCGCAGCGCGTCCTCCCCACCGCACCCCATCCTCCCCCCCAGCCTTCCCGGCCTCGTCCTTCGCAGGGTAATGAAACACTTCATTCACCAATTGGGAAATGTGCAAATTGGAATGTGTTAAATCCACTTTGCCATTTTTTTTTTTTTTTTTTTAGGGCTGGAAATCCTTTCCTCTCTGACAGCAGAACTCAGGATATCTTTTTTAAACCCTTTCCTTTGGGCTACTTGCAGAACCCCCGCGCGCTGTGCCCGCTGCCCAACTAATGCTCTCTCCTTTGCAGGAGTGGGACTACACCTACGTGCACAGCTTCTACCACTGCGCCCTGGCCATGGCCTTTGTGCTGCTGCTGCCCAAGGAGAACAAGAAAGCCGGGGGGGCTGGCAGCCCTGCCAGGCTCGACTGCTCCACATTGTGCTGCTGCGTCTGAGCCCCCCAGCACGGTGCTCTGCTCCACGGGATCTTTGCCCACCAGCTCCATACATACCCAGGGTTTTCTTCCGTGGGAGGATTTGCTCTTTCCACCATCAGCCTGAGCTGATGCACTTTCACTTTGCTAAATTCCCCTGGAGAAGCCTTTGTCTGGAGTGTGCCCTGTGCCGGAGAGCTCTGCATCGCCCCGTGCGCTCTTGGCCGTGTCACCTCCCCCTGTCCCCTGTGCTGGCCCAGGAGGACCCGAGCTTCAGGCCTAGCCTGAGCACACAGTTCTCTGTTTGTAACACCCAGAGCCTGTATTTTTGTGAGATATTTACTGTTTTATTTATGTGTTCTCTTGATGTAAATAATACTTATTTGCAAAGACTTGGAAAGCATGCAACACTGGCATTTCTCAAGTGGCGCAAAACCCCTCCCAGCTCAGCCCCTGCTCACTCCTGTCCCAAACACCCAAACACTTTGGGCATGGCCACCTCATCCTCTGTCCCATTGGTGGCTGCAGCTTCGGGCGCTTTGGCCGGGCCAGCAGGTGCACTCACAGCAAGCATCCTTAGTATGGGAAGCTCAAGGAAAATGAGAGGGCACAGTAAAGCTCCAGGAGAGGGGGGAGGGCCGTAAGCCTCTAACATCTCCTCTAACAGACTATTTACTATAGCAGAAGTGTATGATTTATTTAGTCTGTCTGGGAAATACGCCAAGACTATATGTCATGGACAATTAGAGCAGTATTGATATACAGTGATGTCCACAGAAAGCCCACATTAAGCCTGGGTTCCTCTGGAAGAGAAATCCAGCCCGGTCATTCATCAGAGCCACTTCCTGCGATGGGGCAATGACCAAAGCTGAGCGGCTTTCCAACAAAAACACAAATGAATCACGGAGCCCTGCGCACCCAGGAGTCCCTGGCAAGCTGGTGGCATGGCCAACCAGCTGCATGCAGAGCAAAGTGTGCCCAAAGGGCTCTGCAGGGCACACAAACAGGGCTCGCTGGAATGCACATAGCACCCATGCCCATTTGCAAGGTGCATGCAATGCTTTCCCCGTCGCTTGCTGAGCCATCCTGAGCACATCTGTGCATCCTGAATGCAGCGGGCTGGGGTTCATTATTTTGCATTCAAAGGCTCACCCGGTCCCCAAATCTCTGTGCACAACTCTACCACTGGCTGCAGACATTAACCAGAGGGTCTTGAGCCCCAAAATACATTTTGTGGCTGTTCGGCTCCTGCAGGGCAGCAGTGCTGTGGATATTCCCCATGGCAAGTCCCAGCTGTGCTCAGAGGCATGGGGAGAGCCTCGTGCCTGGAAAGCGCTCAGAGGAGAGCTGGTGTGTAAATGCAGTGGGTTATGGTGCCTAAATGCAGGTAATAAAAGGGCTGGCAGATCCCCTGCAAGCCAGGAGGGCATATGAGCTAAGGCCCAGCTGAGTAAATGAAAGCTCCTGCTCCCACCTGCTGTGTACTCAGGTGTTACACCAAAAAAAACCCCAAAAAAACAACCATCCAAAAAGGGCATTGCACACAGCAAAATAGCAGCGAGATTTCTTTCTTTCCCTCTCCCTGTTGCTGTCCCCGTGCTCTGCTCCCACCATCCATCCATCCATCCCCAGACCAGCACCCATCCTCAGAGCTGCAGCACAGCCAGGAGCATCCGTGGTGCCCACTGTGGGACCAGCACCCGTGGGGCGATGCAGGGCACTCCACACCTGCATGCAGGGCCTGAGCTGGCTATCGCCCGGCCAGGATATCCCATGCACTACAAATGCAAGGAAATATTATAAACATTTACAGCAACGTAGACAAAACAGTCTCTTGTAACCTTTTAGCGCTGCTGAGAGCTTTGCCTGTAAGAGCTCTTGAGCCCCTGCCAAAAATTCTTGCTGTTTTCATAAGACGAGGTGTTTTCGTCTAAGGTGCAGTCTGAGTGCTGTGACCTTTGTCATGTCTGCTACTGAAATTTCCTGCTTCTCTGTTATTCTCTTCTTTGGTAAGACGATATGAAACCCAAAACTTTTATTGCCCCTTTTAAAGCGTCTTTATAGCTCCCCGTCTACTTCATATACTGTGTTATTCTCCAACGCTGGGATATTACTTATGGGATCCAGGCTTGATGCTGCAAAAGGCATTTGGGTTTTGCGGAGCCGAAACCGCCCGGGCTTTTTTACCATCAGCCCGAGGGGGAAAAAAGAAAGAAAGAAAAAAGGAAAAAAATGAATGAGAGGGGAGAGACGGTGCTTTCCGCTCCAGCCAGGTATCTGCTATCAGCATGAGGCAGAGCGGCTTCCCATCCCACACAAGCGGGCACCCGCGTACAGGAGGGCCCAGGGCTGTTCCATTGCAGCCCTCATGGCCAAAGTGTCCCCATCACTGTCCCCTCCAGGTGACAGCCACCCCACAGGACTGGGATGAGGGGATTTAGGACCCGCCGCTGTGCGAGGGGCGGCTTCCAGAGATGTGGAGTGGGGCTGAGTGCCAGCTAATCTTCCAGGCAAACCTTATCCAGATCCCTTTGGCTGCAGAAAGCAAAAATCTGGCCAGACCTAAACATAAAAGCTCGATTTCTGCTGCCAGCTGCATGGGGCACTCCAGAAAGCACCTTATCTCCATGGGATTCTGAACGGCAGCTTTCGGCTTTTTCCACTCACTGCTCCCCCTCTCCATGCTGATTCTCTATGCACGTCCGAGCGAGCAGCCCCACTGGGTTAGTGGTGGGCTTGGCTTCGTCTTCTGACCAGTGCTGTGCCCTTTAGGCCACAGCAAGGCTACCCTGCTTCAGAAAGCACCGTGGCTCCTGCCTGAGCTTAGGCAGCTCCGAGGGAGCGGTGCTGGACAGCCCCAGGAGATGCATCCTCCGGGACTTACTCCTTCAGGGTTGCCCAGAGAAACTCCATTTCCATGGAAATTCAGCAGTGGTGATTTGTGTTCAGGGAGCCCAGGGGAGGTCTTGCTCTGGGCTCTTCCATCACCCTTCATTCAGTTGTCCTGGATATGCCCGTGCCCCGTAACAGGGCATGGCTCACAGGGAGACCCTGCAAATGGCAAAGGCAGCCAACACCCATGTCCTACACACCACCAGAGCTCCCTGGGACATGGAACAGGGCCGCCGGACTGAGAGCAACCCCATTCACCAGCCTGGAGCAAAGGGGAGCAGGGTGGGATCGCTGTGGTTGGGTTTGCTCCACAGAAACAACCCCGTGTGCAGCAGTACAAGATGTAGTTGAAGCAGATGCATAATACGTGTAGCAAACAGGTAACATTCCCACGACAGCCTGCCTCAATGCCGGGCATCCTGCAGGGATGCAGTCATCAGCCCCAAATCCAAGCACCGAGCCCATGGAGAGGCAGCTGCAGGGCAGCAGGGCTCGCCTGGCTCCTGCCACGATGCTACGAAATTCTCACCCCAAATCCAGGTTGGGCGCCTTCGGCCACCCCGCTCCTGAGGCAGAGCGGTCCCAGAGAGCGGCGATCCAAGGTTTTGGTTTAGGCCAATCTCCCAGAAATTCTGTCATCATGCAGAGCATCACGCACACTGCCGGATCCGCATTACAGAAAGGATGGCCCCGGGCCAGCACCTCTTAAAGGCAGTGGAAAAACCCTCCCTCGCTACAATGGGAGCTGGCTCAGCCCTTATATGATCTGACAGATACCACGGAGCGAGAGGAGTTGTTTTAATCTGGGAATATCTTGTGGCCCCAAAGCTTCTCCTGCAGACTGACAGGGCAGCGTGTCTGCGGAGCGTGTGCTGCTGGAAGGAGGGCCTTCCAATAGGCTCTGAACTGATGGTCTTTATCTGATCCATGTGCTCCGAAGGCAAGGGAGCCGCTCGGGTTTCCAACTGTACACATCATCTGATGCTCATAAAAGGAGCTGATGTGTCTGGAAGCCCCAGACCCAAAGAAGCATTCTTGAAATGGGGGAAAAGTCAGTGTTGCTCTAAGAGCACTGCACAGACAAGCGGGGCGGCCGCACCCCCACTACCTGTGTTTTCCCAGCAATGATAAAACTCATGATCTCACAATTACGGGTCTGTTTGCCTGTAAAAGGGAATCACAGAATCATAAAATCATAGAATCATGAAGGTTGGAATGGAAAAGCCCTCTCAGATCCCCAGGCCCAACCCCAACCCATCCCACCGTGCCTGCTGACCGTGTCCCTCCGTGCCACATCCCCACGGTCCTGGAGCACCTTTTCTTGGAGGTAGGGGGAAGCTTTACATGCTCCTCTCCCCTCTCTCAGTGCCTTTCTTTGCATTTTTGCTTTTTCAGTAGCCCAGCTCATCAGAACAGAGCAGGAGCGCAGGTCTGCGCTGTGACCACGGTATCGGGTAGCACCTCCACATCTGGAAGGGATTTTGACACAAGTTCTCCCAGACTGTTACAGACAGTTTAAAAGCAAAATCTGATAAATAGCAAATGTTTAACAAGTCAATAGGAAGCTGTGTTTGCTAGAACATGTGGCCCTCACTGTCCTAGCGCTGCCGCATCGCCAGCGCCTCTTGAGCATGCAACCATGCAGGGCTCTGGCTGGACCTGCTCTGCATTACGGTGGGAAGTATTAAAGGCAGATGTGTCTTTACACATCCAGATGTGTCCAGCAGCCCTCGTGCTGCCTTTCTGCCCCAGTGGGGAGGGGGTTTCTTCTGCTGTTGCCAGTAAAGCATCTCAACACAACAACTCCTGCAGTGTTGCAACCCTTGCCTGCTTTCGGGCAATAAACAAATGAACTGCCAAAAATGTGGCAATGAGCGTTAAAATAGAATTATGCAAGGAGCAGAAGGGGAGACAGAGGAATAAGGAATGACCAGAAAAACCACCAGAAACCCCCCCGGGATGCCTGCCTATATTTAAAGATAATGTGTCCAGCCCTCTTGCCAAGTCTCACTCATTTGGAGCCGGGCTCATGTTTTGGATTAATTTTAAGTCAGTTCCTAAAGCATCTCGCTCTCATGAGGAAGAATGTTTGCCTCCTTGGCCAAAGTGACCTGTTACAAAATCTCACTCACTATTTTTCAGCGTCTCACTCGTTTAGCATTGTTATCACCCAGAGCTCCGGGGCAGCCCACGGGGGGAACCGTTCCACTGGGCTCACTCAGCACAAGGCCCCAGATCTGCTCACTGAGGACAGGGCTGGGCTGTGGGGAGTGGGGTTCTTCCCCTCTCCACTGAGCACCACACCATCACACAGAGCAGAAATCGCTCCTCCCAGATACCTGAGCCCCTCCAAAAGAATGCTCAGGTGCTGTAGTGGGCTGCCCAGGGAGGTGGTGGAGTCACCAGCTCTGGAGGTGTTCAAGAAGCATTTAGATGTTGTACTGAGGGACGTGGTTTAGTGGGGAATCTTGCTGGTGGGGGGACAGTTGGACTGGATGATCTTGGAGGTCTTTTCCAGCCATGGTGATTCTATGCTTCTGTGTGCCCATCCTGGGCTGGCTGAGGTTTCCATGTAAACCACTCTTCCACTGAAGGATTCTTTTTAACCAAAGCATTGCACAGAGGACACACGTATGTGCTCCCCAAGGCTGCTTTGCTTTCTTTCATTTATTGGCCAAAGCACCCAACCCCTGAACGCAAACTTTCTGCTTTGTGCCTTTGTTCCTTTGAGGAAAGGAGAGGTAAATTGCAAATATCACTCCCCAAATGTGGCTGTTCCATTGCACGTGGAACAGTGCAAGGGAAAGGGGCACTGCCATGCCCAGCTCTGGGCTCAGCAGTGCCCCAGGAGGAATCATCTCGAGCCATGCCCCAAACTCACCAAGGAGGAGGCATCCAAGTGGTGTTACCTCCCGTGTCCCTCCAGTCCCAGACACAATCTGGGGACGCTTCCTGAGCAGAAACATGGCAGTGATTGCTGGTGACCTGCTCTCTCCCTTCTTGCAGGCAGCTTCCACTAGCAGCACCCAGCCCACCTTCCCACCAAAGCATCTGCAGCATCCTAATTGCCTTGGAATTCAAAACACGTCCACGGCACTGCCGTCAGATGCTTCCCATTTACCCACACGACACGTCTGCAAGATGCTCAGCCACTGACTCAGCGTGGGACCTGAGCAAGGCAGTGCAGGGTCACCTCTGCGGGGCATCTGGCAACAGACGGGGCTGAGCCTCTGCTTGGGCCCTTGGGACATCCCAGGTAAGGCTGGAAGATCCAGTGTAAATGACCAAGTGAGGGCAACGATCAGAAATCAGCTGCAATAAAAAACACATTGGAAGATCTCGCTGCGTTTGGGATTTACAGTTAAGCACATTTCCTCCAACCAGCAAGAAAAGTTCAGTCTGGGTTTGGCTGGATTTGGAAGGTAAAGCCAGGGATCTACCCAAAACCTTCATTTAAACCAGTTCAACCAGCACTGCATAGCCCCATCCCAGCAGGGAATGCAGAGACTGAAGGTGCCTCTTGTGCAATGGATGCTGCTCTCTGCCCAGGAAGGTCTGGGATAGCACTCAGCGTTTTGCTCCGTCTCTGCTGGGCTAAAGGGAAGACCACACATAACATGGGTTCAGGATGCCAGTAGCTGTGCACGAAGCATTTGGTTTACATTAATTACGTCTGGACCAAAAAAAAAAAAAAAAAAGGGGGGGAAAAAAAAGGAGAGAGAAGGAGAGAACACAAGGCGAGAAGACAGGAGGCATGGAGGCAGCTTCTGCATCGTCCCAAAAAGATCTCAGATCCCAAAGGCAGATGACAGCACACGTGCTTAACACCTTCTGCCCTGAGCAGTGCACTGCAGCCTGAGTGGCTCCCATGCAAGAGAGGCACAGGCACAGCCCACGTGCTGAAGGCTCCAGTGGGATCTTTCCGCCAAGCTGTGGTCCCTGCCCTGCTTCCCTCTTTGTCCTTTTCCAAACTGAAGTGGCCCTAAGAAAGACTGGGGGAGGGGACGCAAATGCTGCTGCTGGCAGGATGCTGCTGCTTGCTGGGAAAGGAAGCAGCAAACAAGAAGTGAGAGCACACGAGTGGGGAAGAGGCAGACAGCAGCGGATTCATTAGAAACAGAAAAATCTCGACGGTCCACTGCTGGTGCAGGTACCCAAGCAGTGGGGGAAGATTGAACCGATCCCTGCAAACCAACACCGCTGTGTTGGGGCCATGATGCCACCCACAGCTCCCACCTCTCTGCACAGCATCACCCCCAGCCCAGCTCGGGGCTCTCTGCCATGCACAGAGCTGGGATGTCCAGCCCAGGTGGCAAACACCTGCCTGCAGGGATGGGGCTGAACGGCTGCAAGAAGCTGCCTGTGGCCTCCAACAGCTGCACCCTGCACATCTGCACCCCATGCAGCCTTCCCCACAACCTGCACGTTCCTTGGCACTGCAGCAGCCCCCAGGCAGCACCTTGCAGCACTGGGAGCTGTGCACACCCCAAATATGTCCCCATCTTCCACGGATATCGGGCATGCAGCAGCTGGGCAGGGAGTGATGGTGCCTGGCCATGGGGAGCTGCTGCAGAACAGCACCCGGCGGCCCTGCTCGGAATGCAGCCACATGTGCACAGGTGGGGTCCGCTCCCCGTGCCCCCACCCCTCGCCGCATGCTGAATGCAGGCCCTGTCTCAGCTCAGTGGCTTGGGCAGCCCAGGCTGCATGTGCTCCAGGAGCTGGACTGACCCATGTCCGAGGTGATTAATTTATCAGGCTTTTGGCACCCACCACTCCCCGCCAGAAAAACAATATCCCAAATTCCAGGCCCTCCCGCCCAGCAGATGTGTCTGCAGCGAGGGCGACCTTTCCAGCCCAGCCTGCAGAAGCCTCTGCCTGTCCTCACGTCCCAGTGGGGTCTGTGAGCTGCCAGACCACCACCATGGAGTGGGATGGGATGGGATGGCACTGGGTGCTGCAGGGAATAATAGCACCACGCCTGCACCCTATGGAGACGCCTTGAGAGTATGCGTGTGCCAGATCCCAGCAGGTGGTGATTAAGGCCTCATTACATTTGCATTAATCTGTATAATCAAGGAAATACACCAGGTCTTTAAAGGACACGGGCACAAAGCCTTTGGGGCTGGCAGTGGGGATCACACATGGCGCTGCTGTGAGCTCCCAGGTGAGACCCACTGCTCGTTATCCCCTCCTGTAAAAGTGAGAAACAAAGAGTGCAGTGATCTCACCCCACTGCTGTGGGGTGCTGGCGTCGGGCAGCCAAGAAATGGGGGAGGACTTCGCCCCTCCCCCTCTGCTTCCTACAGTCTGGGACATGAGCAGCCCAGTGCCATCCATGGGGACATCTCCTGCCCTGACATCAGGGCAATGGGACAGCAAAGAGCCTCCAAAAAGGTCGCCAGTATTTGGAAGAGACTGGAACCGGACCCCATTGCCTTGGAAGAGGTTGGAGCTGGACCCCGCAGTCCTCTCCTCGAAGGAGAGGTTTCACAATTCATCCCGTTTGTTCACTGTGGCATTTTCATCACAGTAGTTTGACTTATGCAATTACATAAAAAACATCTAATGAAATCTCGGTGACACAAAACATGAACGTTTATATTGGCCTCCCCGTGCCGCGGAGTTGATCTTGGCCGGGGCATCCAGACAGACATTCTGCATTCTTCAGAGATTAAGCACTGAAATGCTCCGGAGAAACCCAGCTGCCTTCTCCCCCTGCAACCGCGGCGCTAATTCCAAACACATGGTAGCTGTCCGGGGAAAGGGGAACACATACATTACACACACACAAATATCGCTGTGTCTGCGCCGGGCGCGCGCGGCCGCGTCCCCATCGCCATCCGTCCCCGTCTGTAACACACAGCGAGAGCGATGCCAACAGCTCGGCAAGTGAAATACGAAAGAGGAAGAGGTGCTTTGGGAAAGTGGAGCGATGGGGAAGGACGGCACGGTGCTGGGGTATGGGCTTGAGCCGTGCCCGTGGCACATCTCCGTCCATCCCGGGTTTTCGGCCCCTGGCCCCATTTAAAATAAACACGGCTGCAAGGCTTTAGGCAATGAAACCTGCTCCTGGTTGGGTTCCCACCTCCCCCCTTTTAAAAATTCTTCTGTCTCCCATTAAAAATCAAGCTGATCTTTAACCAAGAGGAAAAAGGAAAGAAAGAGGAACAGAGGGAAGGGATTTTTTTTTCCAAGAAGCAAAGCCCACAGCTCGCGTGCCGGAGGCGGGGAGCGGCCGAGTCGGACCCACATCCCAGTGCCATGGGGCTGCAGCATCGTCCCTGCTCCCACTGCAGCAATTCCCTGAGTTCAGACCCAGGGATCCTGCAAATCCTCACCGAGCACCATGCAGCTCTCTGTGCCCACCGCAGCATGGGAAGTGCAGTGAAACACCCATGGAAAAGCATGCTGTCCAGCAAGGCTGTCCTGTGTCCCAAACACATTGGATCTGCTGTCCTGATGGGTGACACTGAGGTGATACTGGTGCCAGCAAACCCAGCACGAGGCTGAGCTTGCCATGGGCATCGCAGGGTGAAGTAGGGCAAATGCTGCCCAAAACTCGCTGAGATTTCGGGTTGGTTTGGGGAAAGCAACTGGCTCCAGGTGACAGGGTTGGATGTAGCCCCTGTGTTCCTGCATCACATCATCAGCTGCAGCCCTTGAAAAAGCATCAAACTGTATTGCTTGCATGGATAGGGTGCGCAAAGTGCAAAGCCCACCGGGGTCCCACCAGCACCACAGGGTCCCCTTGGGCACGTGCAGGAGCATCATCACCACCCCGCGTCCCTCGGTTCCCCTATTTTAACAGCAGAACCTTTTGGACATCCGACAGACCATCAGCAAAACAAGATGTCAGGGCTGCAACCACTGCTGGCCAGGGCTCTCTGGGTGTTGGGAGGGATCCAGGAGCAGGGGGGGCACCGAGCAGCCCACAGCCCACAGCCCTCTCCTTACAACTGGGTGCTGGGGGCTCCAGTCCCACCGGGGCTTGGGAGATAGGGGAACGAGGAGAGGGGGAGAGAAAGAGAAGGAGAGGGAAGGAGGAAAATAGCCCCTTATTCCACTTTCATCAAGGAAGCATCCAGCCGTCCAAAAAATTTAATGTTGTATTTTAGCAAGAAAAACAGCTGTTGTGGTACTTGAAGGCCCAGCATATTTTGGCCAGGGCTGCATGTTGTGGATATTGGCTGAGTCAAGGTTAGCTGTTAAAAGGCAGAAATTCTAGACCCATACAAAGAAACATAGCGTTCCTTCGTATCCAGATAATATTTACTCCCAGGGCTGCTTTGTTTTGCTTTGTTCTCCCCCCTGGAGAGGGGCCAGGCACTCAGCCTTGCTGCAGGGCTCATAGCAGAGCATGGAGGATGGGGAGAAAAGCATTGGGAAAAGGTGGGGAGCCACATCCTGACACCCTTGTCTTTGGCTCTGTCCATTGATTTTCGGCATTGCCTGGCTTAGAGAGGTCACTGCAGGGATTTACAGGACAGTGAGCACCAGGGGTGCAACCCAGCACTGGGGGTGTTCAGGGGTTCAGGTCCTGTAGCGCAGCACAGAGGATGTGGACCATGAGATGATGGTGACTTTGTGCTCAGTGTCCCCAGGCTGTGTGCTGTGGAGCTGGGTCCCTGCAGCTCCGAGCCCTCAGTGCCCCTGGTTGGGAATGGTGCTTGGGAAGAAGCATTCCTATTGCATGGAAATGAATCCCCCTCTCCCCCCCAAAAAATCTACCCAAAAATGGACAATTGTGAAATCAAAAAATCCAACGTGGCTTTCAGCTGCCAAAAGAATTTTGATGGGAAACCCAACTCCTCCAAAGCATGGTTGGTTGCCTTTTTGTTTTCAGCCCACTTCCCTTCGCCCAAAGAAACATAACTCAAAGGAAAGCATCAATATAACGCTTTCATCAGCCACCACGGCAGGGCTGGCTCGTCCCCCAGCAGACAGCTCCGTGGCAGGGCTGGCTCTGCCGACAGCCCCACTTCCCAGCACCGTGTGATGTCCCCAGTGCTGAGGACATGGGGACAGCACAAGGTCCTGGATACCAGCGATCCCAACCCCAGCACGATGCCACACAGGCTGCGGGTGACTCATAAAGCTCAGGAATAAAGCAAAGCCATTGCCCTGAGACAATCCCCCTGCGCCTGCCAGGCTCTGCGGGAGCCATCCGCGCCGTCTCTCTGTGTTGGCACCAGTGTCCCCCCACCGCAGGACCACCGCTGGGCACCCCAGGGTGTCCCTCCCGCCTCCGCCCTGGCGCCTGCCCAAAGGCACAAACCACCAAACCCAATCCCGCAGACTTGGCCAACCGCTTGGATGGGGGAAGGCTGTGGGTGAAAAGGGGAAAAAAATGGGAAAAGAAAAAAAAGAAGAAAAAAAAAAAAGAGTCCAAGGTGGAACCGCAATGTTTATAAAATGGGTCACTGAATTATACATAAAAATATTTTCCTTGTGGATGCAATTACTTCCTGGACTTGTTATTCCACAGATGCTTAAGTTCGCCTCAAGCAACTCCAATAAATGCTTTACAGTCTGCTAGATCAACAGTAGCAACGCTGGAGTGAATTGAATAGCACTGTTTCAAATTTGTCAGAAAACCACACAGTGTTTTCATGCGCACGTTTTAGAAACCCAAACAAAACGATTCCCAACCATCGTGCTCCCTCTCCTCACACTTTTAATGAGTTTCACATGAGCTCTGTGTGGCGGGCAGGGCACTGGGGGCTCCCCAAAAGGCACAGCAGCACCTCCCCTTCCCATCCCATCCAAACCCCGCTCCCTCTCGCTCCCTCATTCTCCAGCCTCATCCTGCAGGACCCGGTATGCATTTGGGATGTGTAGGGCTTAGGATGCTTTCCCAGGGGAAATGAGTTTTGGGAGCCTCTGAGTCGCCCCTGCGTATCACCGCCACCTGCATGAGAGGTGAAGGCGCTTGAATGCACGCGGCGCATCCCGATCCCCAAAGTCTCTGCATGACCATTAACAAATGAAAATATTTAGTGTGCTCCCCATGACCTCGAATGATAAAGCATGGGGCACCAGGGGACACGTCAAGATGACAGGGCTGGGTGTGCTTATGCCAATAAAGCAGGTGAAATCTGCCCAGGAGCGTTGAAGATCCACCCAAGGATCGGCAAGGCAGCCGTAACGCCATCGTCCTGTTCATAGGTGGCCGACAGAGCAGAAATGCATCTTCAGACCTCCAGATTTCACCTGCAAGGTTTTCTGAGAGAAGGACAAATGGGTTCATAGAATCATCAAACATCCCAAGTTGGAAGGGACCCATAAGGATCATAGGGGTTAAAAGGATCCTGTGAAACGAGCTCACAGAAAGCTCCTTATCCCCTGCTCTGAGGATGCAGCTGTTTGCTGCTCCCCCTGACGTGACAATCCCAGCTCATCATTTTAGGATGAGGGATTCAGGGGAGGTTCAGGTTGGATAACATAAGAAATTTCTTCCCCAAAAGAGCAGTGCTGCACTATCTCAGCTGCCCAGGGAGTGCTGGGGTCACCATCCCAGAGGTGCTCCAGAACCGTGGAGATGTGGCACTGAGGGATGTGTCAGTGGGCACGGTGAGGTGGGCTGGGTGGGGATCTTAGAGGCCTTTTCCAGCCTTAATGATTCTGTGATCTTTCCTTCCTACTTCCCCATGCCCCACAGAGCCTGTCTCCAGCCACCACTAAAAACACCAAAAACCCCAAATCCAGAATAATATTAATAATAAAGTAGGAAATAAGAAAACCTCATGGCCAGGGTGGCAAGTCCTTTACGAGCCCTCCCCAGCTCACCTCAGGTGGGAAGCACCGTGCCTGGCTTTCCCCAGCCCTGGGATGGGGACGCACCCTGCCCACCCCACAGCTTCACCCCCGGGCCCCAGGGGAGCGCGCTGGCATTTTTCTTTGGGATTAGGTCCCAGCACATCTTAATTTTCAATTCAACCACCGCTGAAAAGAAACATAAAATAAAACAAGCGCCAGCACCGGGGCCTGCCCACGGCCCCGAATTAGCCACAGAAAAACGTTAACATTCCTGTGCTGGCCCCCAGCCAGGAGACGGAGCACTTCAGGAGACGGCTGCGCAGCACCAGGCAGTGGGCAAAGCGCCGTGCTGCCCACAGCCCCCAGCAAACAGAGGTGGCCCGGGACATGGGACGGCTGGGGACAGCCCTGGGTATGGCCCCCCACTGCTTTTAGTGCCACAAAGCACGTTAATTCCTGAGGCAAAGAAGGGTGGGAAATAGCACGCGGGGTGGGAGGTGATGCGTCCCATGTGGTGCTGCTGTAGGATTTCACCCCAGCTGGGTGCTGGCCCCAAGCTGGCGGTGCCCAAATTGGAGGGGTGCAATGGTTCCTCTGGAAACGCCATCGCACCCAAACTGGGGTGAACGTGCAGAGCACCAAGCACAGCTCCGCAGCCCTCATCGCATCCCCAGCGCCCCACGCCACCCCCAGCCCCACTGCAGGTCCCAGCAGCGCCCAGCCCCATCCTGCAGCCGACACGGTCCCACGCTGCTGGCACACACCCGGGCACCTCCCCACCCCGCCATCCGCTGGAGGTGCAGCGCCGGCGGGGGCTGCAATCTGGTCCTCATTAGGAGGAGCAGACAGCCCAGCGCGGGAGTCTGAGCACTAATCTCCTTTCCAGTTGGTATCCGTCAGCAGATGTACAACAAGTGGTTGGATACTTTAGAGGGCATTTGTGCGACATAGGCTTTAGCTTTTTTCCATCCACGGGGATAAATCGCCGGGGCTGAGGCTTTGCCGGGCGCACGCGGAGCCGCGCCGGTTCGTTTTACCCAAGGTCTTTCTTGGAAGAAGCGGTGATGAAGTTAACAGCCCATGAGCCATAATTGGCTCACATTAAATCGAGGAAATGATCTGTTTTGTTTTGCCCTTTAAAAAAAAAAAAAAATTGTATTAAACGGGAAAAAAAAAACGCACACGGCCAAGGAAAGAGCAGGCAGCAGCTCTCAGGAATTTAGGGGGAGGTTTGTGTCCTAAAGAATAAAGAAACGCAGCCTGTGCCATCAGAGAGAAAGCAGCTTTGCTCCAAAACACTCGGCCCAAGATGCCCATGGGCAAGAGAAGGGTCTCCAAAAACCCCAACTGGTGGCCCCAGAATGGGCACCACTTCAGAATCCATCAGAGCAGCTCAGCAAATTAAACTGGATACCTAAAAACTTTATATATAAATACATACACATGTAAATTGTATATACATATCTTCAAAAAAAAATTCTTCATGGAAATTATGCTTTCTTTAACCTCATTGCCGACACGGGGTATCAGGAAGCTTGGCGGTTCCCTAGCACAGCTCCGGATATATTGAGTATTGCTGACAGCAGATTTTCTCTTCTTGTTGTTTTCCATTTTTAGTCCCCAAGGGCATGAGCCAAACACGGGCAGAACATCCTCCCAAGGCTGCAGACGGCCGAAGCCACCGGGTGTTGGGAGAGAAGACATCCAGTCCCAACAACCTGCCACGGGACACCCCTGCAGCCCAGTTATCCGCTGTCTCACTCCCACCTGTTCCAGGAGTTGTGCTGGATGAGCCCGGAGAAAACCCCAACAACCAGGAGAAAAAAAAACAACCCAAAGAATCACAGAGCCGTGAAGGTGAGAAAAGTCCTCTCAGATCCCCAAGCCCACCCCTCTGTGCCCACTGCCACATCCCTCAGTGCCACACCTGGTCCTGGGACACCTCTAGGGCAGTGACCCCACCGCTCCCTGAGCAGCCTGTGCCTGTGTGCTGCTCTCAGTAAGGATGTGGATAAAAGGCAGCGCCCACACAGAGGATCACCCACATCTGCCAGCTCAGCCCTGCTTCCACGATGGCCAGGCTGGAAGTGGGACACCAAAACCGCCTGTTAAAAAGGAGTGGGATTAGCAAAGCCTTTCCTTGCTGCAGCAACTAGCAAAACCCCCAAACCCAACAATTGATGAACCGGGCACGGTGGTGATGGGTTAACAGTTGGACGTGATGATCTTAGAGGTCTTTTCCAACCTTAACGATGCTATGATTTTCCAACACATTCATAGCGAGTATGTAATATTTCTCAAAACTACTTATCCCATTTTTTTTTTCCAACACATTAAACGAACGCAGGACCCCGCTCCCGAGCCCACAGCACTCCATCATTCAGCTGTGTCAGAGCGGAGCAGATCCTGCCCAGCATCCATTCCTCAGTCTATTAGCCAGAGTTATTCTCTTGCTCTGTGTTTTGATACTTACAAAGCTATTACCATCTCTTGCATGCACATCCATCATCAGGGCTTCGAACTCCAGAAAGTCCCAAAAAATTATTTTCCACTCACCAAGCAGCCTGCCAGGCTCTGTTCTTCTACTCTCCGTTGCTTCATCCATCGAAAGACATTTCAGCGAGTTCCGAGTCCAACCAAATAAACAGATGGCAGCCTGAGAAGGTGGTGATATTTTTTCTGAAGGGGGGGGGACGTGGTGAGGGATAGAGCAGAGAAGAGCCGACTTCTGTCTGTCTGCTTGGAAGAGCCCCGCTGGGGCTGCAGATACCAATGCCCCTTTGGAGCAAGGTGCACAGGACCCCATTTTGCAAAGCCCTCAAACGTGGGGCTCGGAGGGCTCTGTGGGGGCACGGTGCTGGCGCCAAAAGCCCCCTCTCCCCACCTCCCTCCAGGGCCCCCAGCAATTGGACCCCACAGATGCCATTCATCCACATTTTACACGGACCCTGTTCACTACCATAACTCTACATCGCACTAATGCCCCCCCAAATACCCACCCAGCAATCACCAGCCCAGACTTACAGGGAAGATTTATGAAGGGATGCAGCCAGAGGAGCGATGGAGACAAATTGCCTCGAGGAGCGACTGACTTCTCCCTTACAAGAGGGACAGAAATTAATTTATGAACCTGGTTAGTCCAGTTGCCAAGTGGCTTTGATGCAGTTTATTTTTTTGCACATAGTCGTGATCGATCGCACAGCTGTCAGAGGGGGAGGAAGATCCCGTTGAGCTGGAGCCGTGCATCACTGCGGCCGAGGCAGCCAGCAGCTCTCAGCAGCAGCAGATCACCCTTCACTCAGCCCTGGCGCTGCCATCACAACGCAGCCACCTCATCCCCCCCTGTGCCACCCTCGAGGGCTTGGAGCCCCCCTCCTCCCATGCCATGGCTGAACACAGAGCCCATGGGGGTTACAGTGCATCTTATTTCACTCCCAGTAAGCTTCGCTAGGGCCTACAGAAATGCAGGGAAAGTTGCAGAGAGATGCAGTGCTGCAAGCATTGCTCACCAAACCTGAGCGCAGGACCCCTAACACAGCACCAAAGGAACCACCACCCCCTGGGACACCAAGGGACGGGCCCTGCCCAGCAGCTCAGCCTTGGCTCGCCGAGCCCAGGCCAGCAGACAGCGGCTCCCCTGTGCTCGCAGCGTTACAGGTGCTTGGAGGGTTTTCAAGACACGAAGTAATTTCCTGCTTGAAGCAGTTGACAAATCTGCACAGCAACTGGATAGCGCTTCGCGTTTCGGAGATCGGACTGCTTCAGGGCTCCTCTCCAATGTGCTTTTTTTGCCCCAGATAGAAAGGAGGAGGTTGGGTTGAGCACTCCTCTCTTTCCAAGTGGTTCAGGCTTAGGACAGACACCACATCCTAAACGAGGTCTGCAGCAACCACAAGCAGTGGCCACCTGCCCAGGAGGTGCCTCACACTCCCCAGCCTGGGGGGGGCCAGCCCCATCCCACCGCTGCCAGCCTTCTTTTCCATTCCGTTGGCCACAGAATGCAGACCACAGTTTGCTTTCACCTGGAGTGGCGTTCAGTACACCTGGAACCGTTTGCCCCAGGGGTGGAAACACAGCCCAACCATTTGCCATGGGCTGATCCAAACTGCACTGGAACAGGGCGGTGCTCCTGAGCACCTACAGTACATTGATGACATTGTTGTTTGGGGTGATACAGCAAAGGAAGTTTTCAAGAAAGGAGAGCAGACAATCCAGATCCTCCTGCGAGCTGGTTTTGCTATTAAGCGAAGCAAAGTGAAAGGGCCTGCACAGGAAATTCAGTTCCTAGGTATTAAGTGGCAAGATGGACGTAGCCACATCCCAGCGACTGTGGTCGACAAAATCACTGCCATGTCTCCACCCACTAATAAGAAAGAGACGCAATCTTTTCTGGGCATAGTGGGCTTTTGGAGAATGCACGTTCGAAACTATAGCCTCATTGTGAGCCCCCTTTATCAGGTGATGCAGAAGAAGAATCACTTTACGTGGGGTCCTGAGCAGCAGCAGGCTTTTGAGCAGATTAAACAGGAGATAGCCCGTGCCATGGCCCTGGGGCCAGTATGGACGGGACAGGATGTTAAGAACATCCTCTACACTGCTGCTGGAGAGAAAGGTCCCACTTGGAGTTTGTGACAAAGAGCCTCAGGAGAGACCCGAGGCCGACCCCTGGGATTCTGGAGTCGAGCCTACAAGGGGTCTGAGGAGCACTACACTCCAACTGAGAAGGAGATCTTAGCCGCGTATGAGCGGGTTTGAGCTGCTTCTGAAGTAATCGGAACTGAAACGCAGCTCCTCCTAGCACCTCGACTGCCAGTGCTCAACTGGATGTTTAAGGGAAAGGTTCCCTCCACCCATCATGCTACTGATGCCACTTGGAGTAAGTGGGTTGCGTTGATTACGCAACGAGCTCGGATGGGGAACCTCAATCGTCCAGAAATCTTAGAGGTGATCATGGACTGGCCTGAAGGTAAAAAGTTTGGAACATCACCAGCAGAGGAGGTATCACGTGCCAAAGAGGCCCCACCATACAGTGAATTACCAGAAAATGAAAAGAAATATGCCCTGTTCACAGATGGATCATGTCGTATTGTAGGGAAGCATCGCAGATGGAAATCCGCGGTGTGGAGCCCTACACAACAGGTTGCAGAGGCCACGGAAGGAAAAGGAGAATCCAGCCAATTTGCAGAGGTAACGGCTGTCCAGCTGGCCTTAGATGTTGCTGGACGGGAGAGGTGGCCAGTGCTTTATCTCTATACTGACTCATGGATGGTGGCAAATGCCTGATGGGGGTGGTTACAGCAGTGGGAACAAAATAACTGGCAACGAAGGGGTAAACCTATTTGGGCTGCTGAACTGTGGAAAGACATTGCTGCCCGAACTGCCCTACCCTTTTCCCCTTTTCCCTTTTCCCAGGGCGTGGGCCTGTGGATCCCCCGTCCCATTCGTCATGGAACTGGGCTGAACGCCCGTAAACCATTGACATTAAGTTAGAGCAAAAAGGCAGCACTTGCAGATTTTCCACAGTCTGCACAGTGCAACCAGAAGCAGCACTTCCTAACCCCCATGGTCCTGTGCAGGACCACAGCCTTGCACAGAGCATTGCTACCATGAGAGCAAACCGCATGCAACAGCGATGACTGATGGCGTTTGCAAACAGAGGCTGTGGGGAGCAGCCCCAGGTCAGCTGCAGCTGACAGCACACCCCACACCCACTGAAAACATTGTGACAGCCCTGCAAAGGCCAACACAGCCCTGGAAATTTGGGGATGAAATGTCCTGTTGTCTCTACATCACCCTTCTATGACCTTTCTTGCTGCAGAAAAATCCCAGTCCCGAGTGGCTGAGTCAGTTGTGAATCCCCAGCCATCAGTCGGGCACTAAATGCAGAGTTTGGTGGTTGGGGAAGGGAAAGCAGACAGCAAGGAGGCTCTGCAGGGAGGGAAAATGCTTTGAGCTGAGGCAGTGAGCTCCTGAACCATCACCAGAGCTCCCACGCAAATTTGGGGCGTAGAAACCACTGCAGAATGCAAATGCTCACCTCTCTTTCCTACAGAGTGAGCCTGGACCACACAGCCCTCAGGAACCACAGCTACTCCAGCACTGTGCTGCTGCTGCAGGTCTCAGGGCAGGGGGGCACTGCCAGCCCCCCAGCAGCTGCTCCCAATGTGCCAGAGCTGCCCTCCCCATTCCACCCCCACCAGTGCTCATCATTGTCCTCAGCTGCTCCCTCATGTCCCCTGGGTTTACCTCCCTCTGTTTCTGTCCTTCCTCTTCCTCTACTCTGTTTTACATTGAAAAACTTTCCTGGGGCAGCTCCTACGGATGTAATTCACCCCAGCAAAAAGAAGCAACCCTCAGCTGCTGCCAGTTCCACAAGGGCAGAGCTGTGACCTTAGTAAGGGGACTTTCTGCTGGGGTGACCAGTTCCTGCAGGGATCGGCCCATAAATGTTCTGTTTTAGTGGCTTTGCCCTGCCCAGGGGGGACTGCCAGGTTCGTGGTGAAGATGTGTGGAGCACCATCACCTCCCTCTGACTCTCTGCCCCAGCCCAGTTCCCTCCACAGAACTTATCTGAGTATGAGCTCACGAGACGCAGATTTCCCAGATTAAGCAATGCAGGGTGGCCTCTCCCCTTTCGCTTTCAGCTCCTTCTTCCTCCTACACCTCTAAACCCGCCTCGAGCATCCGGCCCTGAGCACAGCAGTGCCCACACCACCACAGGCACCGAGCACGCCGCGACAGCCACCAGCTGCGTGGCCACCACCATGGAGCCAAGCATGCGGGAGCCGCTGGTGAGGAGGTCGAGCTCCTCATACCACACCTTCTCTGAGAACATCAGGAGGGGGCTGGACAAGGAGTACCTGCGGTGAGAGCCAGGCTGCGGCTGTGGGGCTGGATGGGGGGTGGGCGTGCACCTCAACCTGGGGTTTGGGAGCTGGGATGGGCTGTGGCCTCGTGGTTGTGGTGAGGGGGGGGCTCGTGGTGCTGGGGTCTGTCTGGGAGAGCTGTGGGTGTGCAGGATGTGGGGCACAGCCAGCTGCTGTGGGGTGGTGGCAGGGAGCTCTCTGGGGCCATGGTGCTGCCTGCTTCCAGCTTCTGCTTTTCTCAGTTTGTTGAACTGGCTGAGAACCACCCGCTCAAATGAAACGCAGCCATGGGGGAAAGCTGCAAATAGAGAGAGCCAGAGTTTTCATCAGGAGCCACAGAGTTATCCAACACATCCTTCTTGCTCTGCCCACCTCCAGGAGCCTCAACAACAAGTGGCTCTACGTGGCGGTGTTTGCTGCTGTGCTGGGGAATTTCAGCTTCGGCTTCGCCCTGGTTTACCCCTCACCCGTGATCCCTGCCCTGGAGGCTCACCCCAACCCCGCGCTGAGGCTGGACCGCCACAGAGCATCCTGGTTTGGGGTGAGAAGCGGGACCGTCTCCGCTGGGGGGATACAGGGAGAGCTGGGCCCCACCAAAGCCCCTCTGTGTCTCCCTGCAGTCAGTGTTCATGCTGGGGGCGGCGGCGGGGGGGCTCAGCGCCATGCTCCTCAATGACCACCTGGGCCGCAAGCTCAGCATCATGTTCTCAGCCGTGCCCTCCGCCGTGGGATATGCGCTGATGGCCAGCGCCCAGGGCATCGAGATGCTGCTGCTGGGCCGCGTGCTTACAGGCTATGCTGGCGGTGTGACGGCTGCCTCCATCCCGGTACGTGTCCGAAGGGTTTGCGTGATGGGAGGTGAGGTGGAGCTGAGCCTGGGGCTTCCTTCTGCTTTGGAGGCAGCAGCAGAGCTTCAGGGCTGTGGCTGTGCTATGGGGGGTGGGGGTGCTAGAGGGATTGGGAGGGATGCCCCAGGGTAGTGGTCGCCCAGCACATCTGTCCCCATTCTGCTGGACTTTTCTGGACCACAAAAAGTGGAAGGCAGGCAGGTCCTTATTTGTTGCTCTGTTCCTCCACAGAGTTGTTTCCTCCCTTATTTACCAGACTCTGACCTCATGTCACATACAGAAAGGAAGGCAAAGATTGAGCAACCCTCAGCCGTGTCTTTTCAGTCACTGGGGTCTGAGCATTCCCACGCAGCACCCCTCCCACACTGGGGCAGGGATGGGTGCTGCAGGGCTTCCCTGTCCCACTGCTGGGAGCAGCCCCTCCATTTTTTGCTCCCCGAGGACACATGCGCTAGCAGTTTGGGATTCCCCAACTGAGCTGCGTGACTGTGAGACACCCGCAGGGAGGTTCTGCTGATTCTGGCTGTGTGCTGCAGATCAGTTAAGTGTGTGCTGTCCTGCTCCAGGTCTACATCTCCGAGATCTCCCACCCCGGGGTGCGAGGCATGCTGGGCACTTGTCCTCAGATCATGGCAGTGCTGGGCTCCCTCATCCTCTACGCGCTGGGCAAGTATCTGGGTGTGCAGTGGGAAGGAGGGATTATTCCCTCACAAGCACAGGGAAGTGGTGGAGTCACTGACCCTGGAGGCGTTCAAGAACCGTGGAGATGTGGCACTTGGGGACATGTTTAGTGGCCCTGGTGGGGGTGGGCTGGGGCTGGACTTGATGATCTTAGAGGTCTTTTCCAACCTTAATGATTCAATGATTCTCCTCCCAACCAACCTGGCTCACTCAGGGCTGCTCCTGGACTGGCGCTGGCTGGCTGTGGCAGGGGAGGTGCCCGTGCTCACCATGATCCTCCTGCTCTGCTTCATGCCCAACTCGCCCCGCTTCCTGCTCTCCCAGGGGAAGGAGGATGAGGCCCTGCGCTCGCTGTGCTGGCTGCGGGGCAGGGACACGGACTATGCCCAGGAGTACGAGCAGATTAAGGACAGTGTGAGAAAGCAGGTGAGGAGAGGACTGGACTCGCCACCAGCATGAGATAGGAAAATGGAGAAATCCAGCCTCCTTTGGGCAGATCCTAAGCTGCTTTCTGCGTGTTGCAGCCATGCTAACATGTCGGCTTTCTGGCTTTGTCCCCGCGCAGAGCCAGCGGATTTCCTGTGCTGAGATCAAGGATCCCTTCATCTACAAGCCCATCCTGATTGCTGTGGGGATGAGGTTCCTGCAGCAGCTCTCTGGTGTCACCTGTGTCCTTGTGTACTTGCAGCCGATATTCAAGAAAATGGCCGTCATCCTGGTGAGCCCCTGCTGCAGCCCAGTGCCCTGCTATCAGTGACGTCTGCCACGACCCATGGAGATCCAAGACCCTGACTGTGCAGCATCTTTTGAAGCATCTGGTTGGCAGGTCTCCCATCTCAGCTTCCTCACCACTTTTCCTGTTGCAGAAACCAGAGTATGACGCAGCTCTCGTGGGCCTGGTTCGGCTGTTCTCGGTGGCGATCGCTGCTGTGTCGATGGATAAAGCTGGGAGGAAGATCCTTCTCTTTGTATCAGGTATGTCTCTCTCTCACGGTGTGCAAGGGAATCTTTTCTCTAAGGATTTCCAGGAGCTTTGTGAACGTGTAGGAGTGGTGACTTCCACCATGCAGAACCATGGAGGAGTGTTTTTCCTTTGGTGGATGCTCAGCTCCTGAGCAGAGCCATTCTCAGGGCTTGGGCCATCACACAGATCGCTCTCCCTTTCATCCCTCTCTGCTGTTGCATCTCCCCACAGCTGGAGTCATGTTGGCCTCCAACCTGACCATGGGGCTCTACATCCACTTCGTGCCATCTTCTCAGAATGGCACTGTTGCCAATAGAACCCTGGGAAGCCTTGCCAATCCTCCTGCTGAGCCCGTCAACTACATCACCCTCATCCCCCTCCTGGCCGCCATGTTCTTCATAATGGGTAGGTGCAGAAAGCAAGAGCCCAGGGCTGGGTGTGAGCCTGGGGGCACGTTTCTCCTCTTGGATGGGATGATAAGGAACAAGGAGGTCTGGGCTTGGGGTTGGAAGGGACATAGATCTCTGCGGCAGGCTAAGATGGCATCTGAAGTCACTTTCAGGATGGATGGAGTGTGCATGGGGGGAATAACGATGGACGGAACAAGGTGGGATTGTGCTGTGTTCACCTAATGGGCTCTGAAGTCTCACCACCTTGCCCACTCCTCCCCTGCAGGTTATGCCATGGGCTGGGGGCCCATCACCTGGCTGCTGATGTCAGAGATCCTCCCTCTGAAAGCTCGTGGGGTGGCATCGGGCCTCTGTGTTGTTGTGAGCTGGCTGACAGCCTTCGCCCTGACCCAGCTCTTCCTTGGGGTTGTGGTGAGTACAGCCCTAGAGGTGTCCAGGATCTCATCCTCGGAGCCCCTTGCAGCAGCTCACATCTGCTTTCTGTCTCACTTTCCAGGAGTTCTTTGGCCTCGAGGTGCCATTCCTATTCTTTGCCGTCATCTGCGCCGGGAACATCTTATTTACAGGCTGCTGCGTCCCAGAAACCAAACGCAGGTCACTGGAGCAGATTGAGGCCTTCTTCAGGACCGGTCGGAAGTCATTCCTGAGGTCGTTCAGGAGGTAGGAGCTGCTGGCTGCAGCAGGCCACCAGTCCACATGCTCAAGGACTAGAAAGAAAAGGGTTGTGCTGATAGAGCTGGAGCCTGGAGATCTCTGCAAAGATGGTGCTCCCCCACAAAAGGGAGAGAACAGGTGGCAATGATTGTATTGCTTCAGATGTTGAAACTGCCAGCTGAAACTTGTAAGATATCCTCATCCCAAGTCATTCAGCACTATGTACGGCCCTCCAGGCAGCACATCAGCCCAAGGTATGAGAGCACGTAACCAGCACCAGGCTGGACATAAAGTTGTCCTGGAAAATACAAGGTGCGGCTGTGGACAAGAGCCACCCAAGCAGCCCAAGAGCCCCAGGCTTTGGCTGGAACAGAGTTAACAGCTGCCGCTGTTCTGGCAAACACTCAGTGTGTAGTTGCAAGAATAAAACTGTTTTGCCTCCAACTGCAAGATATTGCCTTGATTTGCAGAGAAGAGCTGTGGGTGGGATGGGAGAGGCAGACAAGGGCTGCGAGATGGGGACCACAGCGTCCTGCAGCCTCCCAGGTGAGGCTCACTACTCGTAATCTTCAAAAAAGGCAGAGCCCCATACATCATATAAAAAGCTGCCACATTTTATTGCTCTAAAAACACATTACACTAGAAGCCTAATGAACAAGACCAACTACAGTTCACAAAGAAAATTCAGGACAAAACACAAAGACCTGGGAACAGACAGACATTCAGCTGTAGTGCAAGTGATTCCCTGCAGGAAAGACACAGTCAGTACAGACAATGCTTTGTAGTGGGGCAGGTCCTTCCCACCCCAGGGTTTTACAAAGAAGGAAGGTGGATGTGCCCCCATCACAGCTGTGTGTAGAGCCTCCACCTCCATCACTTTGAGATTTCAGCTGCATAGTCAGTAGCAAATTGCTCTTACCCCTTGCCTGATGTCCTGCGTGGTTATGGTCTTATTTTAAGTAAAGCACAGCTGCAGGAGGTGGTTATGGCTGTGAGGAACAAATGGCCTTGCAGAGAATTGCCTGACCTGACTCTCCCCAGAGGGGCAGAACAACATAACAGCGTACCCTGAGCCTGGAGATGATCTGCCCAAGCACTTCTCAGCCCGCTGAAATGCACGTGGCAAGGGGAGAGTTGTGGATAAGCTTGTGTCCTCCTATTCCTGGTACGCTTCAGCCTGCCGTGCCAAGGAACCAGGAGGCAGTGCAGAGTATGTGACCTAGATCTCAGGAACTACTAACTACTTTCAGATCCCCTGCAGCAGGAGGTACACTACACCGAAGAGAAGATGTGCTTTATCAGAGGATTAATTTAAAGCAGCCAAGGACTGAAGAAGAGAGATGGGCCAAAATCAAAACACAGAATTTCAGTATTAAACTCAGTCTTTGCAGCTGAGATCCATTTCCAGAAAGGTGTCCACTCCTGGCTGGAGTATGACTGTTTCTAAGCATGGACTGATTACAAGAGATCTCAAGAGCCTCTGGTTTCCACTGACCTTCAGAAGGATCAGGCTCTCTGGCAGCCCTGTCCTACAGCATTCTCCTCCTCACATGGCTATGGACCAGATCTTGATATCCTCACTTCAGTGAAACCTTTCCCTGCAGACAATGGATGTTTTTCCCTGAGGGAAAAAAAATGACAAAGATGAATTGAGCTTCCCAGAGCCAAAGGAAGAAATGCCCAAATATGAATTGAGGTTGGGCTCTCCAGGCCCTGAGAGAACCTCGCTGGAGAAGTATTTGCTGAGTGACCTCCTTTCTTCCACAGAGAAAGTCTGAGGGGTTTTGCTGCATTTGGAGCGAGAAATCACAGTGGCTCTTTCCAGAGGTAGAATGGTCTTTTTATTCACTGCACACACAGAGGATCAATTTGCTGTTACAAAACCAGCTCCTGCTTCGAGCAGCAAGGTCTGGGCATGCAGCAGAAAGAGAAATTCTGCACTTTGCATGCCCAGTGGAGAGTCCCTGGGGAACCTGGAGCATATATGCAGAAGTGCAGCACTTTTTGTGGCTGAATGGAACACGGAGCAGTTGCACGCTGTATAAATGTGCTTGGTAAGAGAAGTGCACAGCTCGGACAGGGATGGTGTAACAGTCCACCTCCAAGCGCACGTTTACTGCCAGTACCCGGTGTCTTTCCATACTCACTGCAGTATCACCTGCTCCTGAGGTCTCATGTAACAAAAATTCTGTCCCATCCTTCCCCCAAAGGCTTCTCTGAGACCCGGCAAGCAGAACCAATTCCATGGATGCCCCTTAGATGCACCACCCAGCCTGGGTCTGGGCTGAGCCTATCAAATTGCTACAGTGGGGTTTTCATTTCCAGTATTCTTGCACAGCTCCAAGCACCTCGATGGTGCCTCTAAACACAACTAATAACCACCATGCACTGTGAACGGGCACATTAACTACTGTGATACTACTACTCTAAAAGTCTTCCTATCTCCACAGAAATAGCATCTCACCCACACTGAGGAGAGACCATCCACTAACTCTCCATCACTCCTGAAAAAGCCATGGGTGCAGCATGCAGACTTCACCAGGCCACGGCCGCAGCAAGGGCAGCACCTGGCTTGTGTTCTGCTGCACCACAGCCAGCAACAGCTCCCAGGAGCACCAACCAGCACAGACGTGCTCACCCTGATATTGCTGCCTCCATCTGCGATGTTCCTCCACCAAACACTACTGAACTCCCTTAACCCCCTGAAATCAAATGTAGGTGTTCTGCTCATTGGGCAGGACGCTGCTCTGCAACCACTCCGTGGTGCTGCACAGGGATGCGAGGAGCAGAGAAGCCTTGGTCGCTAAGAGGGGTCCCTGAACCCCCCCCCAGCACGACCCCATAGCTAAAGCAGCATGCCCTGTGCAGCAGGTTGCAGTCCCTGCAAACACATGGAAAGCCATTCCCCCACATACTGCATAAAGCCAAAGGACTGGCCCAGAGCTGGGGGCATCTCTGAAAGGGCAGAGCTTTTACTGAACCACGTTGCACTGGGGCTGGCAGCGCCTATTCTGTGCCCCAGACAAGTTGGTATCAGAGCAATTACAGCGCAGAGGCCCGGGGGGGCAAGGGCTTAGCATGAAGCGGCTTCCCAGCATCCAGCTGCAAGGACCTGTGCATGCAAATCAACCCACGCCGCGTTCCTGCCTGGTGCAAATCTTCACACCTCCCTGAACTCCAGCAAAGAAACAAGGAGCACTGGCTGACCGCTTAGCCCCCTGGCCTCCAGAGATGGAGCTGCTCCTGTTGCAATGCCCACGTGCACCAGTGCCCTCCAGCAGCAGCTTTCCCAGACCGCAGCGTGACCCCCACCCCCGGCACCGCAATAACACAAAGGGGACCCTGAGGTGCCAGGGGGCACAGGGCCGGAGCTGCCACCTGCCTTCACTGAGCACCAGGCCCAGCGGGGAGAGCCATCTCTGGTGGCTGCAATCAGACAAAGGGATCAAAGCACAGCAGGCTTTGCCCAAAGTCAGAGAAACACCCTGAAGGCTGAAATAGGATTTTCTCCCTGGGTACAGAGAGGGACCCCTGAAATGAGATGATGCGTTCCTTTGAATGACAGGAAACAGCACTCTGATGAGTCTCATCAAAATACTTAAATAAGTAGAAATAAATTACTCTCCCTTTTCCTAAGTAAAACAGAAGGCAATCACGTAAAAGCAAATAAATTAACCCCCTCCTCTCCCATCCCCCAGAAGAAACTGTGATGAGAGCTGGGGGATGTGGACCTGATGAGCAGCTCTGTTCTGCCTGACACAAAGCAAACAGAATCCGAAGGGAGCACCGCTGATGGTGCTTGGAAGAAAGCAGCACCCCACAAAAACGGGATTTTCCTGTTTGCAAAGCAAGGACGTGCCTCCTTCCCATACAAAACTATCCCAGGCTTGATGCAAAAAAGCATGAGCCCAACGAGAAAGGCTGTAGCAGACAGAAGCAAAGAGCAGGTCTCAGAACAGACTGCAGGAGCAGACACAGGAAGTGAGAGAACAGAGCAGCGTCTGTCTGGGCTCAGAGAGAAGGATGCAGTTGCACATCAGCAGCCATCCCACCAGCAAATAGCCTCCGTTTGCCTCGAGCAACACAATCCTTTCTCAGCCTCACTTCCCTTCTTCCCTACTAAAAGAGTGAAGCTTAAGAAAAGTACCCTTGTTAAGACTACGCAATTAATGCTTATAATTCAAGTAAATTGCATTATCTGCCTGAAGCTGTATCCGGAGGAAGGGCAGAGTGTGCTTCTCTCCTCTGCAGAGACATCACAGTCTTCATGCATTATTTTTTTGCTGGAAGTCCTTTACTGTGCAGAGATGCCTCTAACATCAGGCCTAACTGGACCCACATTAAAACCTGCACAATGTAAAACACGGAGTGCAAGCATCGGACACTGGATTCGTGTTTTATGCCTGGAATGGGCCACACCAGAGTGTGCTGCATTAAATGCATGATGTGTAGCAGCACCCTGGGCATGAGACCTGTGGAGCCAAGGAGCTCCAAGAGCAGTCCCCAGCGAGTGTGCTGCCCACACGCAGTCCCCAGCAAGACGTGGTAGGCATCAAAACAGAGAAAGGCTACGTATTTCAGCTTATACAGCAGCACTCAAAAGGGCCAGCACCTCTGCAGCAAAAAAAAAGAAAAGAAAAAAGAAAAAAGAGAAAGAAAAAGAAGGACCGTGAGATATTTGGTTCTGAGTGGGCAGGAGGAGGGAGCGGCCAACGCACTGTGGTCCGGCTGCTGGTGAGTGAGGGGGGCACAGCCCGCCCCAGCCCTGAGAGCTCCAGTTGTTGCTGCAGTGTCCAGGGAAATGGTGGAGTGGCAGAGAGGGGATAGGCAGAGGGGAGGGCAGAGCGGGTTTCCAAATCTTCACCACCATCTCAGGGTCCAAGAGGTCACGCCGGGCTTGTGCCCTTCAGAGAGCCTGTCCCTCCAGGCACCCCGTGAGCTTCTCTTCGTCCATTTGCTTCTGCTGCTGGTGGATCCGAGCGTAGGAAATGGCATCTCCCCTGCAGACAGAAGGGACATCAGGGTGACGTGAGCTCCCGGCACCCATCAAATCGGCGCAGCACAAAGTACAGGTGTCTCCCAGCTAAAGCCAAGACCTCTCCATACCAAGTGACAACAGGAGTGAAATAAGAGTTGCTGACCCTCCCCAGCCTCACCCCAGTTGGGACATGAAGTATTTCCTGGGGCAACCTGCACTGAGCTCCCAAAGAAAAACTCAGAGCTTCAGCAGACCGCTGAGCCTTCTCTCGCGGGGCTTTGTTTGAAAAGAAAGCACGCCAGCAGGGACATACCCTCCAGGAGCGTTCACACCCAAAAGCATGGCTGATACAAGAGGAAAGAACAGCTTCCCTTAGAGCTGGGGCAGCGGATGGGGCAGGGCTGGAGGTCCCCTTCCCCTTCCCTCCCCTCCCCAAGCAAGCAAATCTCTCTTACTTCTTGCCGAGCGCTGACAAGCCATAAAGCACCCCGGTGGCAAACGCAATGGCATTTCCAAAGAGCGTGGTGAGCGTCAGGCTGAGCATGACAGGGAACACGGCCATCCTGGAAGAGACAGGCAGCACCAGGCTGGCACGGGGACACGGCAACCCACACACCCAGCACCGCCCAGCCCCGGCAGCATCCTCACCCGCAGTAGAAAGCAGCTTTCTGCCAGGCCCGCAGCTTGTCTGCCCTCGCAGACACGGCGTTCGCGAACTCGATGAACTGGCAGCAGAAGGGAGCTTCGCACAGGAACAGGACGAAGGCGTTGAGCCTCCAGGTAGAGCACACGAGAGTTAGCACTGCCTGGAGTGGAGGTCAGCCATCCCCCAGCCCCACCGATGCTCCAGTGTGGGCAGAAGCAGGTGGCAGGGCTGGACCTTGCTTCACTGATCATTCCCAAACCCTGGCCCCGGATCTCAGCCACAAAAGGGGCGGGGAAGGGGGTAGGGAGTACAGAGGACTATGAATAAAATAAACCCTGTGTCTCCACCCAGCTAATCGAGGAAGACCCAGCAATTCACTGACAGCAGCATTTCACTCCAGCTCCCTGTGCCTCGCTTCATAGTGCCCAATGGACAGAACCTCCCTCCCAGCAGAAACAAAGAACAGAAACTGCACTTACATCATCCACACGCCAGCCGCTATGTTCAGTGGGTTGATGGTAACGCAGTTCCAGAGACCAGCAAAGGCACAGGCTGGAAAAGAAAAGGGACTTTCATTGACACAAAGAGCAACCCAGTGTGCAGTGAGGCCGGGCTGAGACCTCTGCAAGATCACATATGTGGTACCCCAGGGTTTTATTTGCAAAGGAATTACTGCTTTGTCCCAGGATGAAGAAAGAGGACCCCGCAGGGACACATCTCTGAGCAGCACAGGGAAAAGCTCAGCCAAAAAAAAAAAAAAAGAAAAAATGACTTCCAGCACCGAGGTGTTAGGACTAAAAACAGAAAAGGAGGGGTGAACCCGCTCGTGGCCACGCACTCCTAGTTCTGTGCATCACTGCTAGAGATGGGCCAAAAAAAGCCAAGTCTGGGTCTCCACTTATACAAATGGAAGTGGATGCTGGCTAAAGCAAGGCTCAAAATAGCTCCTGCGCTCCTGAATTTGTAATGGAAGGAGAGGAACCAACCAGATGAGTCCGCACACCTACCTCCTGCCTCATTAAACTTGCAAAGCGTTCCCTGCACTTGATATGGCTGCTCACCCAGGAACCTGAGTCCCAGGTAAACAACAGCACAGCACAAAACGCCAGCTAAAATCTTACAGCCCTTAAAGGCTGTCCTGGGACGTGGAGCTGAAGAACAAAGAGAGCAAGCAGCATGCCTCTGAGAATGAGAGCAGCCTGGATGCAGGTGTTTTGCTAAGGGAATCCCTGCTCAGGGCTGCTCTGAGCGGTTCTGACCTTCACATGCCTAGCACACGTTTGCAAGGTTTACTTGTTCTAAGCAGTCACCGCTGAATCCTCAAGGTTTCCTCATAGACCAAACTGGGAAACAGAGCTGCATGCCTACGACAGGACCAGTGTAAGGCCATCCCACAAGCAAGCAGACTCCTGTTTCTGCAAAACAACAACAACAATCTTATTTTTTAAAGGATTCCTAGGCCTATCCCATAGAACTTGGAGAGTCCTACAAGAGCAAGGTTCTAACAGAGCAGAAATGCCAGAGAACACGCTGCCAGCCATGCTCCAACAGCATCTTCCATCCTCCCATCGCAGAGGGACCAGTGTCAGTGTCCCTGCACTGCAGGGGGAGAATGAGGCACAGAGGTGGGATGATCTGCTCAAGGTCACACATGCAAACAGCTCGAGAGCTGGCCAAGCAAGTGAGCAGTACTGCAGGGAGCAGCAGCAGCTCATGGAGTTTTCTAACTCTTCTCTCTGATCAGTGAAGCCTTGGATGCTCATGGAAGAGGAGCTCGGGCTTTTTGTCCTTAGTTGTTTCTTTGTTATCTAGCCAATCAGCCCTGTTTTGTCAGGGCTTTGGTTTGGTTTTGTCCTCAAACACCCCAAAACAACCCTTGAGCACTGAAGGTCCTTGCAGGAACCCCAGCTAAGAGCTCACTGTATTTGCCATGGACCCAGCAAGCCTGAGCTGAGCGAGCCCCTACGTCAGCACAACCACCAACCAGTGGGGAAAGAGTCCAAGCTTTATAAGCACAGGAACACTGCACTCGATGGTGGTTGCCAACAGCCACAGAGATAACGATTCAGTGACCTTCGCTCTCCTTTGCAGCACAACACATCCCGCAGCAGCCTGGCACTTCCTGGTCCCGCTGGGCAGTATCAGCTCCTGCCTCCGTAGCCAAAAGGGGACGGAGCTGCCAGCTAAGTGACTCCCTTTTGCAAAACAAAGGCTCAGAAGAGGCATAAAATTTAGATAATGCTCGATGGCACGTAAGCTATGGAAGACAGTCCTGCCATTTGTTTAACTGCTGTCCCATCCCGAAGCCCTGGGGAAGAACAAATAACTGGGAGCTAAAATGAGGAAGATAAAAAAAAAGGCATGCCTCCCACAAAGACTCTATTCATTCCAAGCAGCTGGTCACTGTCCTCAATGCAACTCTATTTTTGCTCCTGGAGCATTTTACAAAAGCCACAGACTCTCATCCTTTTACAAATGGGAACAGAAGGGGGAGAAGGGACTCAGCCAAGGTCACCAATCAGTCTGTGTAAGAGCCAGCAGCAAATCCCACGTTTGTGTTGTTCCTGCTCGGGTCCCTGCACCCTTCTGACTTAATCCTGTGGCCTACAAGGTGTTTGAATGCAGCAGGCGTTGCCTCCCACTGCTAACAAAGTTTCTCATCCTTTCTACAGAGAACTTTTCATTCTGTAGGAAATAACTCAGCTCTACAGCAGCCACAACCCAGTTGCCCGAGCTCCTCGTAAAAGGGTTGTGTTCTTTTGTAGCAAGCTCTGAAATCAGAGGCAAACTCCAGCCTCGCTGAGTGGTTAGTCACTCCTTCTTCCAGCTGCCCAGCTCCAACAAGGTGACACTGGACGAGAAGCGTGTCGCGGCCTGCCCTGCAGGACTGCCTTCTTCCATGGCACCCATTTCCCTGCTCCTAACAGCAGCCGTGTCTACAGCTGCCGTTCTCTGGACAGCCCTCGTGGAGGTGCCTGACCCCCTGAACCACTGGCCGCCCTGCAGCCGGCTGCTTCGCCCAGAGTCACCCTCAGATGTAAAACTCTTTGAAAACAAGCCAGGAGTTCTCTGAAGCTGTGAACAAAAGGTTGCAAAAAGAATCCAAGCATAACTCAGCTGCTTCGAAAGCTGAAGATAGAGAAAAAAGTGCTGTGCTGCTGCTAAGCCAGGAGTGAGCCGCTCTGACACAGGGGGTGGGCCAACAGCCGCCATCTTGGGCTCCTCACCCCACATCCTCACGCCACGTGGGTTCAGGCCACATGAAGGGTGATGAGACTCTGGTTGCAACCCCAGCCCATGGCAAGGCTGCTGCTCTGGGAGCTGACCTCCGACGTGGCCTACCCGGCCTCCTGCCTCCATTACAGATGTGGGGCCTGTGGGGCCTCCACCATGGGCACGGGGCCCATGGCCGGTGCGTTTCGCCCCCTAAGAGCAGCCCTGCAAAATCTTCTCACGCCTCTAGGATTTCAGCCCCTCACACATAAAGCAGTGAGAGCAGCATCCAGCCACAAAGGGCCGCAGGAGGCTGCCTGGCGATGCCCCAGGGTACAGGGCTGGGTTACAAACCCCACGGCCTGGCTCCATCAGGTGGCAAGGCAGGAGCCAGGCACAGAAGAGATCAGGACCAGCTAAAACACTGCAGCAGAGGGAATACAGCTGGGCTGACTGTACTGGCTGAGAAACACTCTTGTTTCAGTGCTCAAGTCGTGAACCTGAAGCAGAAGAAATTCTCCATCCTGCGCTCTGCAGGAGATCAGACTAAGCAGTCATAACAGTCCCTCCTACTTTTAAGAGCTATTAATCTCCTCACAGAACGCAGCAAAACCGCGCTACAGGACAAGCTGATTCCTGGCAAAGGTGCAAAGACTCCTTCCCTGGGAAAATTTTTGTCGGCAGCAGGTAACTCCCAGCCAGCCAACTCACTTCGCTGTGCGCTGTCTCCTGTCTTCTGCGTGTCCAAGACTAAACCCCTTAAAAAACAAACAGCGCAAACCAAGTTTGTTATTTGCCTTCAAAAAAGACAGCCAAGGCCTCGGTGATAAACAGCAGGAATAACGGGAAACATGCTCTGACACTCAGAACAGGGAAAGAAAAAAAGTGGAAGGAACACGCAAACACCTGACAGTCCAATAGGATGAATCAAATCCTGTGGCCCCAGTTCAAGCCCTGCACCTGACCCTGCTGAGCCTGGTGCTCGCTGTAAAATTGTTGTCTGCTTTCTCTGCCCGCAGCCCTCCCGCAGGACCGGGGCTTGGCTGCTGCTCCCATCGCTCCCAGTGATGGGAGATGATCTTTGTCCAAGAAAAAACTCGAGGATTTGCAGATCCCCCCAGTGACGTCCCTTCTCCCAGGTGCTGAAGTTCAGCAAGTTCAGCAAGCACAAAGCACATCACTCATGCGCAAACTAAAATCACCTCGCTTCAGGCATGCCCACAGCTCTTCCTTCTGCCCGAAACACAGCAAAACACACGTGTAGAAAAGTCACAAACCTGCAATCCCAAATTATTATTTCAGGGCCCGCCTCCCCGTGCACAAACATAACCCAAGGACCAGCAGCACGACCCCTGGCACACGCTTTTGCATGCATGAGCAGAGCCAATGGTGAACCGCTGGCTGCGAGGAGGGGATACTTACAGATGCCCCCGATGACCCCGGCAATCCTGCAGAGCCACCTGTACCACCAGGTCATGCCATCATCAGCGGAGGAAGACGCTGGCTCAGGGGCTACTGCTTGGAACTGCTCATCCTGAGAGCTCATGGCCCCACTGCTGCCGGAGGGTCAGAGGGCAGCTCCCTGCTCCCCACCTGAGCCCCAGCAGTGCAGGATGCCTCTCTAGGTGACACCCCCCCCCTCCAGCAGGTCCAGGAGACGGCCCCTAACCCAGCCCTGCTGCTGCTGGGCCACTCCTCGCACCCCCATACAGGGCCAGGCCCCCCAGGGCTGACAATAGAGGGTTTCTGCCCGCAGCAGCGATGCCAGCGGCCGTGGGAGCAGCCTCCACGTCTCCCTGCCTATTGCATTGTGGGTCCCCTCCTCCAGCAGGGAGGGCTTTGATGTCACGCTCATTAAAAAGCCAGTAGGCAGAGCCCACGTGTGCATATTCATTGGAAGCAGCAGCCTGGGAGGCATGCACGCTGCGCTGTGAGCTAGGGTGCATGGGGTGGCCGCTCCATGCGGGGCAAGGGCAGGCATCTGCATGGGAATGCAGCGGCGATGAGCCCCAACCTCTCCTCCCAGCTGTCAGAGCGAGCTCTGAACACACAAACCACTGCACGGAAGTTTGGTCCAGGCTGATAACACAGCTCCTTTCCCCGCATCACAGGGGGAGGTGATGAAGGTGCCTCATTTCTGAAAGCTGTGTCCATTGCCACCATGCCTCAGCTGTATGGCCAACGCGAGCACACAGCAGACTGCGCTCCGCTCCTACCTCCATCCTCACTCCCTTTCACCTCTGAGGATCGAGCTTTTGCTTCAGTAGAAGGTGAAACGATTTGTCTGATGTCACACAGTAAAGGCAGTAGCAGAAGCCAGCTTCGGGTCCTGCTTCCCCTACCTAACCACTAAAAGATGTTATCTGCGCGTATTGCTACAAGCAAAGAGAAATATGATTTTTTGAATGAACGTGAATTTAATGTGAAAACTGTAACAGAAATTGTGCCCTCGAGGCAAGAGGAGACCACTCCCCTTAATCTGAATGGACTTGGGTTTTTGCCCTAGAAACTGGGAGTTGAAGTAGGACTTTGCAGATCAGAGATGTCCCAGTTGGCAACATGCTGGTATCCAAACAGCTGGTACAGTGAAACAGCAGTAATTCTCTTAAACTATCAAGGCAACAGCTGCACATTCTGCAAATTAACATGGAGCACACAGCCAGTAATCAGAGCCCATCTCTGCAGACCAGAAACTTTGCATAGTTGATCTGGAACAATAAATAGCAATGAGACTTGGGATCCAGAGCAGAGGGGGAAGACAGATCCCATCTGCTAAAAGGTTACAAAAAAGAACAGAAGGATTTTTTTTTTCATTACTGTTACGTCTCCAGTTAGGCAGGAAATAAAGTCCCAGTGTCTGTATCACCCACGCACTGCAGTAGGACAGCTGATATATTCAGCTCCTCAAGGATCTTGCTTTAAGAATCTACTTGCTAGCTCTTCCAGGAACTGAACATAAAATCTGAAGGCTGGCAAGCCAAAAAAAAAAAAAAAAAAATCCAGGCAGAACTAGCAAAAACAATCACCAAGAAGATAGAAGAAAATAAGATTTTGTGGTTGTAAAAAGACATCAGAGAATTCAATGGAAAGAAAGCGGGGTAGGATTAAAACTGCCCAAGCAGGAGCATTTATTGCATCTGTCATGAAGGGTATAGGCAGACATGTCCAGCCAGGCTCCAGGTCTGGAAAAGCCCTCTTTTGCAGAACATTGAGATGTTGATGAGGGTGATAGATTTGTATCAAAGTAGGGAACCATTCAAAATGTTAAAACCATTAAATAAAAATAACTTTAAATATATATTTAAGTCAATCTCGTGTGAATATTTGTCGCTGCTCTAAAACACCTCTTCCTGCTACAGCTTGTATCACACAGTTTCAACAGTCACTCTTTGCACAGTTCCTGTGAGATGCAGATACAAGTAGATTATTAGCACAGCTACTGTTATTATCTGAAGAAATATCTCTCAGCACCAAACTCATCATTATGTCACGGAATTATTTTATTTTCCCATAGAAAAGAAGTACTAGTACCACTGTTAGATACGTAACAGCAGAATCATAGATGTGGTGGGCAGGGAGGGACTTCTGGAGGTCATTTACTCCTCCCATGCAAAGCCAATTGTCAGCAGTACTTGACCAGGCCAACCACCCATTGGTCCAGTCCTGAAGATATTCCAGGATGGAGATTCCATCAGCATTCTAGGGGACTTTTCCTAGTGTTGTGCTACCCTTCTGGGCAAAGAAAGTGTCTTGCCCTCATACATTTCTCTAGTCCTCTTGTCCTAGCAGCTCATCTTCTTACACATCTTTTTAATCTTCTTTTTAATCTTCCAGAATTTTAATGGGTTTATTTTTCAATGGGAATTTATGCTGCAGGAGAGTAAACTTAACTGTTAAGCCATAATCATAACTACTTGTGGTATAGAGAGGTTTCTAAGCCACTGAGAAACAAAATGATTGTCCTAAAAAGTCACAGCATATAAACAAGAGCAGGACCTTGAGACTTCAGCATCCAAGTCACTAATTGCAGACATGTAAAATGCATTAATAACCAATCACCAAAGAAAATCTACATGAGAACTATTTGTGAAATATTTGGTAGTTGCATGCCTTTTGAATAATTTTTCTAAGTATTCACTGAGATTCCAACGGAGTCGGTAAACTGTTCTTACTCAGCAGATGGAGAAGTAGTTGTAAAAAGGTTAAATGACGTGTGTGACATCAAGCAGTGAACGGGCAGCACTGATTAACTGGAGGACAGCATTTCTCAGTGGAGTGGCCCTGATCCCTTTTATTTGGGTTCAGCAGCATGATATTCAGCCCAGAAACTGCTTTGGTGATCTTTAACATTTTCATGAAATTCAATTTCAGCTTGGCTCCCAGTTGATTGCCAGAAGAATTGTTGTTTCCCACGAAACACCATTGTCTTCATGGTGCTTACATCACGGATCTGAATAAGGAAAGACCGAACCATTATATCACAGCAGCCTATATCTCAAGTACTCACAAAATATTGGGGTCTTGCCAATTGATCACTCAGGGTAAAAGCTGCCCTATTCAAATATTAGAGCAAAATATGGTAGACTTCAGTATTGCTCACATCTACATTTACACAACAGTCTGAGCCTCCTGGACTTTGAACTTGGCATCTGGATGGAAATCTCTAATGAGTGGTTGGGTCCTCACTCATCTAAACCACCTCCTCTAGGTTTCCAACTTACCAGGATATAATTAAAGTGTGTTTGGTTGCTCTCGTGGCTCTGGTCAACATACAGGCCTCGGATAGCTACACGATGCTGAGGAGCCACATTGATGAAGGTACGACACACTACTTCTTGTCTTTGACCAGGTGATTGCATAGGATTCACTATTTCACCACGGGGTCCAAACAGCTGCTTGTCACATTCTGAGAGGGAGAAGGGGAACAGAAGAGAAAATGATTTAGTGGAAGTGTCCAGTATCTCCATGAAAAAAAATGTTTAAATTAAATGCAGGCAGAAAAGTTTCTCTAAGGATTTTCGTCTGGGAACCTCCAAGCATCAGCAAACACCTGCAGGGAGTTTGCCTTTAAAACAGAAAGGTAGTCCATAAACAATTTCCATTCCAACACTCCTTGAAAAGGAGCTTATTAGCTCTTAGAGATGGAGCAAAGCTTCAGCAGATTTCCACACACAGCCATGACCTGTGGAACTCTGCATACCTTGTCACGGGTCCCTTAAATCTAAAGCAATAGTGAAGCTTCCAGTGAAGTACCTTGGTAATATTTTTTAGTTGCATTTCTGCTGTTGTACTGAAGAACAACCCCATTTCCTGGCAGCAAAACACGCTGTTTCACAATCAATGTATTTGTTCTGGAATTTATCAGAGACAAAACCAGCTTCCTGCAGCCTGTCCGCCACATCATTCGTCCAGAAAACAGCACAACCTCACCTGGAATGGATGAGCACAGAGACTAGAAACACTTTAAGCGAGACGGGTCTGAATGCAGTTCAGCCTCCTGTATTACATGAGTCCAAAATCAAGTAATTTCTGTGTCTTGTCCCTATCTTATCAAAATCTTTCACGAAACAGTTAACTAATCTATCTGTACTGATTCCAACAAGAGGGTACACTGCAGAGAGAGTTTATAACAGACCAAAGTAGGAAGCTTCTTTAACCCCATAAGGTCCTTTAATCCCATATCTACTAACAAAACAAGGAAGAAATCATCGTGCAGGGAGAGGAAAGATGTCAACTTAGATTCATCTCATTTGGCAAAGATTTTGTGAAACTGAAAAACTTGTAAAATGGTTCCAGAGATTACGCAGGCTCCAAGGCAGCAAGAACTACTCAGGGCACCAAAAGCATGCAGGCAAATGAGGTGCACATTTCCCAACAGGCCAGGCCAGTTCCCACTTAGCCCTGTGCAGTACCTGCACTGCAGTTGAGGGAGCTCTCCAGAACATTGATTGTGATCTCCTCTCCTAAAGGACGCCCAATAGCAACAGTGCAGTCACTGCTCTCTACACCTGTCATGTTGATGACCCCACTGGTATTAAGAAAGAGCTTTCCACAGACACCTGTGCAACAGAGACAGATGAGAAACACATCTAGCTGTTAAAACACTGCATCGTTCCTCTCATGGCACAGTGAACAGACAAGCAACAAGTGTGTCTATCTTCTGGGTAAAGCACAGGAAGAGTCATTTGCTGCCCCAAAGAGTCCCGGGTCAGAAGAGCTTTGGGAAGCCAAGGGAAGGCAGTCATTGTTCCTGGCTTAGACAGCATGGAGAGCTCACAGCATGCTGTCCCCCTTCTAAGCAGGAGCATTCCCTTCTGTGCTCCTGTCTCTGTATGCCAGTAGGGTCACTGGAACCCCATCACACACAGTTAGTACCTCTCTCTACCTTTTGGTAGTTTTCTCCTCACCTTCACTGGTCTCCTTTGCCTGTTCCTGAGGGACAGCTGGCACAGCAGAAGGAGGAAGATCCAGGACTTTGTATCTTGCCCCTTTAGCATTTGCAACTGTCATCAGATGCGTGGCTGGTGTCACTGCCTGCAGTTCTGCTCCATGCAACCTGGTGCCCACCTCCTGCTCAGGACAGGGCCCTGCATAGCAGCCACGCAGCACAATGGCCTTGGGGAAGCGCCTGCAGAAGATGGGGTTCACGTGCTTATGAGTTAGCCGGTTGAGGCAGAAATCATGCCGTGTCTGAACACCATTCCCACACGAAGTTGAACACTGCAGAGGAAGAAACCCATAGGCCTTTATGCATGTGTTTCAAGCCGGTTTTCAGAAATAAATACATTTACTTGCTCAAGCATGATCCAGAGTTCTGATCTTTTGTTCACTGATGCTGTTCTACCACTTGACTTTCCAGTTCTTTAGTTTCATCACCTGTAAGATGGAAATAATGAAGCTGGCCCACCTCCCAGGGGGACCCTCTGAACTATATCTTTGAACCGCAAAACCACTCCCCCCAAAAATCCAAGAAGATCTGCATTTGAGAAGAAAACATGCCCAAGATCATTATTACACAGCTGGAAAAACATGATACCTCTGTCCATTCGCTGAAGCTCCATTCGTAAGAGCACATTCGGACGACACAGGGAATGGTGGTAAGGGGCTTCTCTGATACAGGACATAAATGCTGCTCCAGCAAAATCTCTTTGCCTTGGTGAATCTGCACACAGGTGACCAGCTGAACTGATAAGCCAAGCCCACAGCTGGAGGAACAGGGGCCACCCGGGGTTACCTTCCATCTGACAAAGGACAAGAAGGAGAAAAATCAAGTTAAGGATGAAACCCTACCCTCCAGTTTTTCTCATCATAGAGAATGTAATGCAACTCCCTCATCCTTCTCTCCTTTCTGCTTCTCAGCAGCTTTCTTCACCCCTCCACCTCACACATTTTGCTGCCTAAGTACTTAGAAGGCAGCCTCTGAAACAAGGTTAGGCATTCTGGAACAGGTTTGGTGTTGGGAGGGCATTCACATTTTACAGGGAGCCCACAGATTCCAAATATACATTGAGTCTTACTCCATGTCCATTACAGTTTTCCCCAGGGTGACATACACAGGCTTAACAGCAAAAACTATCATATCTCCCTCCAAAATGCACGCCGCTCTGAACAGCCAGATCAGAAACGAACTCAGGGTTAGTTCATCCTGGGAGTGGCATCCTGTACCATGCAAAAACCAGTTCAGATATCAATAGCTTTCCAGTCCCCATTTTACAATCCTAAGCCAATCCTAGCCATAGCCTAGATCACAGCACGCACATTCACAGACAAATACTCATGTGGCCCATATGAACATTTTGACCTTGGGGGGCATGGCTCCAAGTTACACGGTTCCTGCTCCTCTGGACGAGGCAAACCATCACACTGGGTGTCTGCCACAATCTCTTCCTCCTTCTCCCTGGTTTCCCTTGCACAGTAGAGGACCTTCTGCATCACACCTCCTCCACAGCTTACACTGCATGAGCCCATTTTGTAATGCCACCTGGGAACAACACAGTCACCAGTGAGTATCTCCAACTGTCACCCATCTTCCCTGGAATTTGAATCCAACCATTCTATCAAGGTACACCTGGAATTCTGTTAATGCACACATACACGCTTGATAATATTTGAGAGATCACCGGTCACCTTACTGATTGCAGTCTGCATTGCTATAGTTCCTAAGAAAAGTGCAATCAATTTCCTTCAGTTCTCAGAGCAGGTATTCCAGTCTTAGAGCACTTCATACTAGCTACTTTATTTATGCCATGTAGCTGGCAAATATGCCACCACATTTTGCAGTTACAAATTTGTTCCCACTATCTCAGAGTAAGAAGGGGTCAAGAAGTTTTCAGGTTTGCCATGGACTCAAACTCCAAAGACTTCACTTAGTTCTTCTTGAGAATATACCAGTCCAGAAAACACTCTGAGTTTGATGAGAATGGACCAGTGCTACTGCTTTTGGAACTGTCTGGACAGGGCAATCTCTTTCTTTCAAAGCAGAGGAGAAGAAGATGACATTCCAGAGTATCTCAAGACATGTCACTGGGCATACACAGAAGAAGGAAAATCCTCTCACTGGTTCATTGTCTCTTGGTAACTGCTTTACCTTGGCGGGCAGGGACTGAGATTGCAGTCTTCCATCCTGCTCTCTGGCTTTGCCACTGGATGACAGTTTTCTTCTTGGGTTTTTTCTTTGGTGTCAAAAGCCACACAAACATACTGTATCTGAGTCTTACCTAGAAAGGGGAAGGAAAAAAAAAAACCTTACTGCATGGCAAACATGCAAGGTTTGAAAACAAGCACATAGTGACAAAAGTAGTGTCAGACATATCTTTGTCTATGAAACAAGAAAACTGTACAGGCATGCTCATTCCACCCATTTTCCCTACTCTGGTAGACAGCAGTAGACAGCCATTTCTCATTTGAAGCCAGGCCTCCCCATCTCTTTTTGAGATACAAAAACATTGTGATCAGAGCTACACATGCACAGTGATCTGCAGAGAGGAAATGATCAGGTCCCCTAGGTTCTGTGCTCACACATACACCCAGGTAACATTTTCCTGCAGCACTGAAAGATCTCACCTCTACCACAGGACACTGAACACTCTCCAGCTAGAGGGCTCCAGACATAAACACTCTGATTTTCCAGTTGGATATGTCCAAGTGACTCTGGAGCCTGAAGCAAGTCCATGTCTTCCTCCTCAGAACAGAGCAAAAAGAATCAGGCTGACATTGGCACCTGCTTTCCCAGAGGTCCTGATCCAATGAAGGCAGGGGACACCTCCAGATCAAATCCACAATATATTCAGAGGCACATTTAAGCAGTTTTTCCATTTCTGCAGACAATACAAGTTTAGACACCAAGAAAAGCTAAAGACATCCAACAGCCAAGAGCCAACCTAACTCACACTACTTGGTGCTGAACAGAGATACCTAAGACTGAAGAGAGATACTTAAAGCAGTCTCTTCTCCACTGTAAGCGTAAACCTGGCAGTGCTTCTCCAAAATGGATTTGGACCCGTGACCCACTGCTGAGAGCCCTCTTCCCTGTTAGCAATCTTCAATCTTTCAATCAGTCAAACTCACTTTGTCCCATCCCAAAGGGCAGATATTAACTACACACGGCACAGTGGAGGGGGGTTTTTCTTGTGCAGGACATAAGCTGTCATCCACAACAGTCTCCAATCCATTATGAAACTGAACACAGGTCAGATTCTGCTGGGCAACACCGCTTCCACAGACAGCAGAACATTCATCTGTCTGAGATATCTTCCACCTAAATGGGAAATAATTATATCACCTTATTTCATGGAGGTTTGTAACTCATGACATTTGTTGCAGAAACGGGGCAAACAAAGTGTACAGCTTCTCTATTTCAAGAGCCTACTCTGGATGTGACTGAGAGGATGACTGCTGGAAATTCAAGCCCTTGCACAGCGAGAATTCAGCTTAGCTTCCAAGAACACTGACCTGTACAGGCATGGTTCCACGGCACAGGGTTCATACCCTGGAAGGGGTTGTAGGAGTTCCAGACACAGCTGATTTTCTGTTATTTCATTCTTTGTCTGATCAAAGCACACATGGTTCACTGGTCGTGTACCTTGAACGTGAAAGTAAAAAGAAGGGAATTTATAAACAAAGTGAACAGTTCACCTCTATTCTAGGAAGATCCTGTAATTTCACTTTAACCAAATTATCTGTGTAAGAAAAAAACGGTATACTTGGGAAGACGACTTCCTCTACAACTCATATTTCTGATGTAACTTTTCCTTGAGAATCTTCAAGTGACTTTCCGAGACAACCATCCCAGAAGATGAGAAGCTTGATGGACAATCCACTATCAAAATTGAAAGACTGCTCTACACTGGCCGTTTGCAAGAGCAAGGATATCAATCATAATGCGGTCCAATTACTTCTAATGATCTTGATATCTGCTTGATGAAGGAAAGGTCAGTGAAAAGAAGCCCTAGCAGTCAGCCATTGGACTTTCTGTAGAACTAATGATGTAATATCATCACACAGCCCCTGTACTCATCAGTGTTTTCAAAGTGATCATCAATATCCAAAACCAGACAAGGGATACCTGGAGAGAAATCGCAGACTTGCAGTGCCTGTGGCATGCAAGACACAGAATATTCACAAACAACTCGCATAAACAAGATTTTTAACAGTACTAAACCTAAAAAGATGCCCAATTTAAAATAATCTTGCTCCAGATTTGTGGAAAGACATTACAGTACAGAGCTCAATGGATAAATTGTAAAGAGTTTCCTTTGCAGTGAATGAGCTATCCACAAGGCATTCCTGCATCCGGAAGAACATGACTCTGAGAAGAAAACATCAAGAATCAGTCAGCAACATTACCTCTTCACTACCCTCCTTGTTCTCAAATAACGTGGAAAATGTTGGTGATAGGTGGACAGTTAGACTGGATGATCTCAGAGGTCTTTTCCAACCTTGGTCATTCTATGATCCTAATGTTCATTGATGAGGAGGGCCTGAATGCATCTTTCAGCTCTCAAGACAATTTTCTCTTGGATTCTCAACCTTTTCTGTTATTTTAAGCTTCAGTTTTCTCATTTTTCCATTTGTTACTACATTAGCTGGGAGGGCTTCACACATTACAGCGTTTTGAGTTCTCTAATTCAGGGTTTCTGCCATCATTTCACCTGCAGAATGTACTGCAGGATAAACTCTCCAGACATAACTGGTCTTAAAGTATGACTTCTTTAAGTGGTCAGTGATTTATTTACTAAATTCTTGTCATAAATGTCTTGAGAAACTTGCCAGTGTCACCTGTACTGTCTGGTAAACAAGATGTCAAACTGTCTACCAGAGTGTTCTGTTACAATCTGCATTATCATTTCTATGGGGAGACAGAAAGGATTAGCCATGACACAGGAATAGAATTCTAAGAAGGAAGCCGTATAATTAGCTCTGAGGTTTTAACTAGACGCTAGATACAAATAGCGGTCTCAGATGTTTGATGTTTAACCAATTTCAGATTACAGTCTTCAGTAACTTCGAAAAATCTGAGAAAATTATTTAGTCTTAAAACCAGAAGGTAGGCTAAAACCAATCTAAAAATCCTCTTCCGGATCAAACATTTTCAATATCATTGTGTTGATTCAGCTCATAGCAATCTGCTAATTTAATTCAAATCCTGTACCACTCTTTTCCTTGGTTCACTGTCGGTAATTTGCTTTACATTTAATTTCAGCTGCTTAACAACTTCTAAGTAAGTATCTAACACTGGTAAGTCACATTCATTTCTGAAGGACTGAGTGAATATCAGCCAGCCAAATCAAAAGCCTATCCAGGCTTCCATAAGAAGTAAAGACTCCTGCCTCACCTCCTCCACAGGTCACTGAACATGGCCCCTGCTGAGGAATCCACCTATACGTCAGATTCTCTTTTGGCACAAAGTAGCTGAAGGTGATGTCTGGGTTGGTGGCATCGCCATATTCTTTTGCATACCTTCTATAAACCTGGTGAAAGAAAAGGTGGTGGTCAATACACAAATCAACTCAGAATCACTTCTCATGACAGATATGAGAGAAGATAGTCCTTCATTCTTATGCAGTCCTGAGCATCAATGTTATAACAACCAGTTCTTTCCAGATACAGTTAGAGTACTCAGTTCTGAATTCTGTGCACTGGGCAGTGAAAAAAAAAGATTAAGCCAAGCAACAGGTTCAACTCTGTATGACTTGTCCCATACACACCCATCCCCTAGACCTGCAGAAAGCCTGTAGGCAGCATGCCCTCAGCATTTCCCAGGAAGACGACCACTGCTCTTACTGAACACCAGCTCCAGCAGCCTTGGGCTCAAAGCACACTACATCTGGACTGCACTCAACAGAGCCACACAAACTCAGTCTGGCCATTTCTGACCGGCCCCTTTCCAACTCCACTATGTTTATTTACCTGTATTTCAATTTCTTCTTGGGTTGGCCCATCCACATGGATTTCCTCCAGGCTTGGCAGGTTGTCCTTGGTGAGAAATACTTCATATTTGATCTGTCTGTCCTCCAGAAGTGACGGATAGGTGACATTCAATGAGATTTTTCCCTTTCCAGCAACCACATATTCACCTTTAACCTTCACAGCTAGAGGAACAAAAGTTGTAGCGAGGTTAAGAAATATGGTGCAGGCAACACCTTGGTGCTGGCAGCTACAGACTGCCCATTTGCTAGAAACCAGTTTGATTTAAATCAGACATTCCAAAGAGTATGGCTTCCATCAGTTCCCACAAGAGAGCATCCCACAAACAAACAAACTGCATAATCAAGAACTTTCCTCACAGATTCTGTTCGCTTATTTTTACAAGCTTGTCTGAGCTTTGCCTGTACTCCCACCTCTCCTTTTCATTCTACTCACCCAAATGTGTGAAGAGTGGTCTCTGATTGATAACATGGACTAGGGTGGTGTTATGAGGCAGGGACAAAAATGTAACATACTCTGAAAGGATGGAAACAAAGAACATACAGTCATGTTCCCCTCCTGTACCTGTTTTAAAAAGGCAGAGGATTACAGATCAGCCCAACTTTGCCTTATCAGCTAAATATGTCTTGGAGGACAAGCCTTGCAGGCAGCAGCAGGACTCATTGCAGACAGGGGTTACATAGGCAATGTTAATTAAATAAAGATACAACAGCAGTGGCTAGCAGGCTTAAAATCACACTGACCTTAGCTACAGCAGCTTGAACACAACAGTAATGATGGAAAGAGCCAACAGAACAATTGAATTCTCTGTACTGTTCTCATCTTTCTTTTGCTCTTTTTATGTTTTCTGCCAATATGTATGTGTGATTCTGCAAAAGCCATGTCAGTTCTCTAATGGATGTTTATCCTCTCAGGCATAATCTGATAGAGCTCTCAGATGCCATGAATTTGCAGGACTTCCCAAATGGCTACATTTCTTGTCCCTGTCCAGAGGAGAACTGGGAATAGAAGTCACCATGCCCACACAACAGCTACACCACCGTTACAGACCTAGCTGCCTTCTCTGTTGGCTAGCCAAACTCCATCACCACATGCTCCATAATATAAAAGCAAGAAGAAGCAGAAACAAGAAGCCACATTAAGAAGTTTAAGAACACCTAACATGCTCTGCATCTCCTACAAGTAGCACCATAATGCTGAGGCTGAGGAGTACACACCTTTAGCTTTTCCTTCTGTGTAAGATCCACTCACTTGCATGCAAGTGGTATTATCACCCCCACAGACCTTGCAAGAGTCCATTATCTTCTTGGAGTCCATCTGGCCATCACACCCGAATGCCTGAGCAAAAGGGAAAGTCTGTCAAGACTGGCCTATTCTGAGAAGAAAGCAAGCAAATGAAAGCAACATTACCTGAATTCTTCAAATTTCTTTTTCATCTGTAATTTGCACTTAAGAAGACAAGATAGGCAAAGGTGCATTTATACCTAGGTCTGCGTTTGTACAGCAGCATACAAAGCTAGGGACTGGAAAGTCTTAGCTAAGAGCACAAAAAGTTTCATTAATTGTGTGACATCTTCTTTCCCATAAGAAGCAGCCCAGAAAGATTTCTCCTGCGGCCTAAACCCCAAATCCACACCCAGCTCACATCCTTCAGCCTGGCCCTCAATCCCACAGAGCTCAGAGTAGAGATTCTATCCTCATTCCCATGAACAAGAGAAATTCACTCAAAGCTGCAGGAGGATCTCAGCAGGCTTAGCAGCAAAACATGTGCAACTGCTGAATTTACACTAGAGGCTTTGGATGCTGCCATAACACACATATTTATCACTATTGCCAATAAAACAGCAGATATTAGACTAGATTATGCCTATGCCCTCTGCTGTTCATTAGCTGGAAATACATTACAAAACATTCTGAACACCAGGAGAATCAGGGGAAAAAGAAAATCAACAAAATTTTAAAAGTATATCTTAGGAACATAAAGAAGCAACACACAAAACAACATGGTCAGCACTCAGGAGTTACTGAGATACACACACTGGGGGGAGTAATACTGTAAAATTAGTAAAATATCTTATCCAGAGGGCACTGGATTCAGTGACAAAACTAGATTCGTTGGACTACATCCAATAATCAAATAACAAAATTCTCTTATTCTGGAAAGGATTCAGTGTGTTTCTTTCCCTGGATCCTACTCAACTGATTCCTTTAGCACAGATTACATCAGGGATTCACCTGGATTCCTCAGTCACTTACTCTGCAGCTTCCCGCTACGCACAGATTGAAAGTCCCATGCTCAGAGTTATCAGGCTCACATCTGGTTCCATCTATGAAACTGTCCTCACGGCTTACCATGAATTCTTCTTCAATGGCTCTGCACATGTGCTTGCACTGCATGTCCCCTGGAGGAGGCAGACAGGAGGAGCAAGCAGTTACTCTCTCAGAAAGACACACAACCATAAAAGAGTAAGAAGAAGCCAAAAAGAATCTGTCAAAAAGAGCATCTAAATTTCACCTGGAAACTAAAACCATCATTGGGATGGCCCTTTCATTTGAAAGTACAGTCAGGCCCATTAATGCTTTACTACACAAAGAAACCAGGGTTTCACAGCCTTTCCTTACCTTTGGCAAAGCCAACAGCAGAAGTCCAGGTGTAAAAGGATGGCACTCCTACAGTGAGATACAGTGGCTTTAAATTTGTTGCTGCACACTGCTCAGCCATAAACTCAAGCTGGGTCATCAAACAGGCCTACATCCCAGAGAGAATTGTATAGATGATGAAAAGAAGTCACCGAGCACAGAATCTCAAGTAGCATTTCACCCACTAGCTAAAGGCAGAAAGTGGTGGCTGGCAAGTAGAACAGTAGAATGACCGCAAATAAAAGAGCACCACTTTAAAGTGATGCTGCAGGATATGCAAAGAATTGCATGCAGAAGCTGCTCTTTGCTGCTTATAAAAAAAAAAAAAGATAAGGAAAATAGAACCAGTATAAAAATGACCCTCCAAAGAAGATTAGCATTAAATGAGTCTCTGTCTTCTCAGTGTCTGTCCTACCATAAAGATGTAAAGAGAAATGCTTCATTACATGTGAACAATGCAATTAAATGATTCCGTTGTCTTCAGACACAGTGGAAAAATACATCAGACAGAGGGAGGAAATATGCCAGATTTTAGTCTTCCTTCCCACAGCAACCAGCTGTGAAAAGTAGTCCCAAACCACACAGCTTTCAAAGGGTTAGGCAGCATTAAGAGAAAAGCTCAGAAGATGGGATCAGCTGCAGTACCTGAGTATTGCACATCTCCACTTGAATGCCGGCACCCTGGCACTCCTTCCCTCCAAAAGCAGGCCTGAAAATGACAGGAAAAGAACTCTTCTACAGAAGCAGTCTCATGCCAAGCACAGAGCAAAGCTCAGACGCCTTGGCTCTGAAATGGCCAAAAGCCCTTGCAAACTGCAGGTCCACACCTCTTACCTGGGGTTGTTACAGAACCGCTGCCTTATCCGAACTCCACCTCCACAGCTGCGGGAGCAGGAGGACAACGGGCTCCAGCTGGACCACTGCCCATGGACTACAGCCATGGGGTCCAGTTCTTTCAGAGAGCTGCACTGTCCCTTGGAGCACCACTAAGATCAAGAATACACAGAATTGGCAGCAGCACCTCAATGAACTCAGCAGCTCTGGCATCTACAAGCGTGGCATCTCCATCTTAAAGCAGTCACAGAGAATCCCAAGATGAACGAGGCACTTTTTCACAAGAGAAGAGTCTCATTCTTAATTATAGTCTAACTTGAGGTTGGGGTTAAAAAAAAAAAAAAAAAAACAACAGCTGATACGTCATTTCAAGTAGAAAGCAAAGCCCTGGAGAAGAGCTCAGTTATCAGGCTATAGGACTGCTAAGCAACTCCAGAGATACAGACAATATGGAAACATCAAGATCAGCTGGTACCAGCTTGTGTGGCCTTAGCTTCCTGGTTCAAGGACAGCAAATCCCATAGCACCCAGATCCATTTCTGATTATCCAAGCATCAGCAGCATCCTTACCTTATTGATGCCACACTCAGTACCATCCAAGAGGGGAACAAGAAGCCGAGTACAGCTGGATTTGTCTCCTGGTTGTACATGGCATGAGAGAACTTTACATATATCCTGGTGTGACAAGAGAAACAAGGAGGTCAAGGAGTCACTCATCAACACCGCAGTCCCAAAAGCTGCTCAGATGTTCAGTTACCCCACAGCCATCCAAAAATGCAAGGTTCCTTAATTTCTCCTGCTATTGGGGAAAAGTTGTGGGCATGTCAAATGACCAGCATTATCAACTGTAATGCTAGATGAGGATCAATTAAAACAGTTAAAGTTTCACACAAATTAGTGCTTCCTCATTAACAAAATGTGTCCAGATGGCAGCTCTTAGCCACGTTGCACTTCTCAGCCACATAGAATTGCACAATTGCAGGGAAGCTGAAGAGATCCAACAAACAAGAACTCCCCAAGACAGGACCCAATACTCACCTGAGTAGCATAGCCAGTACTAGCACTACCAAACCCAGTGTGAACAGAAGGTGCTGGGTACTGCATAAACCTCAATGGCTTATGTAGACAAAGGTAGTGATGGAGAGAAGAAAAGCATTTTAAAAACCTTTTAAGGTTTGCTCTTTGCCAAAACACTCTGTGGCAGAAAAGCATCATCAATCCCTTTGGAATAATAACATCCCTAGCTCTCTTTTCCTGAATCCTAGCTCCAGAACTTTTCCCTGCTGCCCCCAACAAGACACACAGAAACTTTCTACCTACAACATTGCTGTCAGCAAAGGTGCACGCAGTTGCAACACTCCCGAAGGCTATTTTACATTGCTCATCTGCTCCATAGTACACGCCAGGCTTCCATCCAGGGATGCTGCCGTCCATGTCCGGCAGGTCATTTAAGCAGTTTGTTTGGCCTGTGCTGATACAGACATAAAAAATATCACTTTCCCAGCTGTGCATAGTAAGGACAATGACATGTTTGCAAACTTCTGCTGAGTTTCATTCTGGGAGTTGGCTGTTGCTTTCCCAGACAACACATGCTTACTGTGGGCTGTGATAGATTTAGCTGCAGCAGCTGCCTGGAGACACTCACAGTTCCCCACTGCTGAAGTTAAAACAAAAATCCATGCTTGTTCAACCAGACAGCTCACAGCCCACAGTGTATGTTTAAACCTAGATTTTCTGACATTTTAAATAATGTTTCCAAACTGAACAAGTGTCTGAGGAGTTCAAGACAGCCCAGGTCTGTTAGTCACTAACGAAAGTAATTTCCAGCTACTTGAATCAAAGACTGGGTTTAACCTCAGCAACAGCCTCAAGTGATAAGAAATAAACAAACCCCAAGTACATCACAGTGCCTCATTTTCTAAGAAAGGTCTGTTTTATTCCTTGTACTTCCCTGCTCTCTCCTAAGCTGCCAGCACAGGGAAGTGCTCCCACACATGCACACAAAACTCAGCCATTCCCTTACCTGACAAAGGCCAGGAATTCTTCTCGGCTACACTGTGACCAGACAAGGTCAACACTATTGTGGTTTCCTGCTGAACCCATGATGTAACCACTGCTGCTGCACTGATTCCCCTCACCATCATGGGGGATGCCAAGACTGTAACAGAAAAAACACTGTGCTCTGAGAAGAAACCCAGAGGTTTTGTTCCCTTTTCACCTCTGTTATGTCTAAATATCTAAGCAAGGGCCAAGCTCCCTCTGCGGAGCGTTTCCTTCTACAGTTGTCATAAAAGCATGTAATTGTCCCAGAACTTGCAGAAATACAAGGAACTCTTTACAAGAGTTTTAAGTAATCTATAGGAAACCCACTGTTATGGCAAGAAATCCTTTTCTTTCCCTTGAATCATTTAAAATAGGGAGTGTTTTCCCCTGAATAAAACATACTGTGCTGCTCTGGGGCTTTCCTCACTGACCTGTGACCAATCTCATGGGCTATGGTGACTCCCAAGTCAAAGCCGGTGTCCTGAGTAATAACACAGCTCCAGAAGGAGGAGCAGACTCCACCTAACTGAGTCACTCCACGTAGCTCCTTGTTCCCATCAGGTAACTCCAGGTCAAACCTAAAGTAAGGGAGACATATCCAGAGGAAAAAGCAAAGAACCACTGCAACTAATAAGGTCAGGTCTAGATATAAAACAAACAAACAACCAAGCAAACTTATTTGCACCTTCCTGACCTCACTTTGACTGGTAGCTAGCATTTCTTTTGCAAATACAGAACTCCCTGGGGCAAGATGGTAGGAGTAGAGTTCCGTGAATGCCAAATCACATAAAGGACAGGAGAGTCAACCCCAAGAATCAACCTATTTTCAAAGACTCTGGGCAAATCAGTGTCACTGTGCTGGTGACTGGGCAGCAATGGCCTGAATTCCAGCCTCTGACAGGACGGGGGAGCTTCAGTACCTGGTCACATACAGGACAATGTCAGCATGGTGGGGATCAGAGTCATTCTGGGGGTTGACCTTCTTGCTCCACTCACAAACACTGATCAGCGAGGAGGTGATATTTGATGTGATGTTTACATCCACCTAAAGTTAAAGCATATGTTTGCACATTGCATACAGGTTTTAGCAACCCACCCCGGACAACACTTGGGCAGAATCCTCCCTACTTACCTCAGGCTCTCTCAAAACAAGCATTTGCATCAAATGAACCCTTAAATGAGCACCCAGTGAGGCATCTCGCAGCAGTTCTGCCCCCTGTCAAGTGACAGAAAGGATTTCATGGAGTAGCCACCTCAGTGACTCTCAACACCTGATCCCAGTTACAGGGGTGTACTCATAACAAAGGTAATGCATCTGGTAATTATAAGGACAAATACGAAATCACCAGGAAGTGACATATATAAACTCTTGCCTGATATTATCTATGGAATTGGGTTAGTAATGGTATGAAGAGCTTCTAACACTCACTCTTACTCATGCAGCTCCTTCTACAAGGGTAAGCTTGCTGTACAGTCCCAAAGAGACGCGGAGGAACACTCTACAAGCAAGCAGTGCCCTCTAATAGGAGCAGGTAACCACAAAGAACCTCTGAAAGAACACTCACAGAACTGAATCTGTTGGCAAAACTGTGAGCTCTCACACTGGATCAGCAATCCAAACAGAAAGCTACTCACAATGTTGAGGTTGGCAAGAATATATCGCTCCGTGTCCTCTTTGTGGTACGAGTAAACATCAGGACCTGCTACAACCATCAGCTCCAGATGTTTGACAGTTCCATCAGCCCTCTTCCGTAGGCGAGAAGCAAAGCGCCCTGCTGAACAACAAAAAGGGACAGGGTTTAAAACGCAAGGCAGTATAGATTACTCTGTAAGTCCGTTCTCTTTTCCTGAAAGACTAAAATACCCCTGCCAGAATACCATTTCTGTGGTTACTTGCTGAAGTTTCCCACTACAGTTGGTTTCTCTCACCTGTCTTCATCCTTAATTCTTGCATTATCAAAATAACAAACACCTCACTGAAAACACGTGCTATTTACATCTCAGTAAGGTGAGTAACATACATCAAGTATAATCAAATACTTGCAGATACAAGTCTTCCTTTCTCCTCAGCTCATTCAAGCAACCACACTACCAGAAGACAGTTTGTCAAAGCAGAACCACCAGAGCTTACTCTCCATACATCTTACCTCTTGCTGGTTTTTTTTCAGCACTTCTGAAGAGAATGTGGGGACTGGAGAAGCCAAGCTCCTTCAGCAGGGCCACATCTTTGCTTCTGACAGGCCTGATATGAATCTTTTCTTCATCTGTAACAATGACTCCTTGCTAGAGGAGATGAAATTCCATCTCAGAGTTATTGCAGACATTTGCTACAATGGAGAACCGCGTACCATATCCTTCCTGTTTCTTCTTTGTAACACTCAGATTTATTAAATGGATGGTTCATACATGTTTGGGGTTTCAAGCTGCAAGCCTGCAAAGGCTGTAAATGCTTGTAGAAAAGCTGATAAGTTCAGTGCATACTCACCAGCTGCCCTTCACAGTAAGTGACTCTACACTCAGCCCCAGGAGGTGTCAATAGATTTCCACCTGCAAAGCAGTTGCCTGAGAATTTCTTTATTAAGCTAAAGGAAGAGTTCATGACTTGATTGATCACAAAGGAAGAAGAAAGAAGAGTATGGTCCTCCAGAAATTCAAAGGCGTACACTTCTCCCCAAGCCTCAATAGAGCAGTGCTGGATCCGACATAGCCCAATCTGCTCTTCTTTACAAGGGCAATTTGGCTGAGCAACAACAAACTCGGGTACTGAAAGATATGAAACAAGCAAAACAAAAAGAACAAGGGAAATAGTTATGAAAAATTAATGATACGTGGAAAACAAATGTAATGATCTGTCTCCTTAGGAAAAATTATTCTCTGAATTACAACTGTGGCCTTTTGAGATCATTTTGTCAGTAGGCAAAGAACTTCTGTGTTTTCATCTATTCCAAAGTGAGGTACTCAGCCTGGGAACAGACATCATCTCTGAAACTGGCTCCTGAATTATCAGTGCTTCTCTCCCTTGTCAAGGAGAACAGTTCATTTGGCAAAGGCTGAGACAGATTTGCGTCCTCAGATGTCAAATATTACTGAGTGAGAATTATCATAATCCAAACAGAGACACTGAGAACAGCAGTAGGTGAATTCACAAGTTGACATCATCCTTGCTTTGAGAATGCAAGAGTTCAAAATGTACCTTTATGCTGAACTATCCAGAACAATCCAGACCTAGAACGCTTCACCTGTGCATTTCAAAAAAATTAACAAGCATATTCAAAGCTATTCTTAGTCTATACCTTCCCGTTCAGAAGACTTAGATCTGTTAATCTTGTAGAAAAATACCAACACAGAGTAAGGACTAGAGCAGAAATGTGCAAAACGATTTATTATACCTCCTTTAGCAGATTTTAAATACTGGCCCAGTTCTTCAGTTGCTTACACCGAGACATGGATTACCTCACCGAGTAATGCAGCTCAGAAATGCTAAATGCTTGTCAAGGCAGGGTTAGTTAATAAGCGTTCTTAGTGTTATCAAACGTACAGGATTAGGAATAAACTGACAAATGCGTTCCAAAATCAAGAAGGAAAGAGCTCTGCATACCATCAGAGGCTGAGCTGGTTCCAAAATAAGAGAAAACATCTTCTGCATCCAAAGCTCTGAGAAATTTCTGCAAGAAGGATAGCTTTACATTTTTTTGAGAAAAACAAATGGACACAAGGTTATTATTTAACTGAAACGAACCTGGAAGGAACGTCAGCAAACAATTTAACAAGTATCGATGCCAAGATCTAATGGTTTTATTTTGCACTAAGCGTACGCTGCACAACGGCCACCCGGAGGAAACAGCTTTATCTTCTTGATTAGTGAGGGTCGATACGTCTTGGCTTAGAACACGTTGTGTTTTCTCTTCTTCTTTTTCCTAGAAATAAAAAAGGCTTCCTGGAAACGGCGTTTTCTGGAGGTCAGGCTTACCTCTTGGAGGACGGATGGCCAGCAAAACCCCAGAGGGAACATCACGAGCGCTCGGATCATCAGACTGCTGATCATGCTGGAGGGATTGCGAGCAGCCCGCAGAGCAAACCCTGGCCCAGGGGTGATTAAAATGTTCAGTCCGAGGCATCACGTGGAACGGAAGCAAAGAATGCACAGTTTAAACAAATAGGAGAGTTGATCTACTGCAGAGGGGGACAGTCGAGGGGGAATTGAACCGCTGTGGGAGGATTTACAGGAACAGCTGGAGGGGGAGAGCTTTTGCACAACATTTGCAACATTATTCCAGCCAAAGAGCAGAGCAACGAGAGCAGCTTCGGGCCAGCTTCAGCAGCCAAACAGACAAGGAGTATTTGCAGGGGGAACGGGCTCTGACTTGTTGAACTGTGCGTCGCTGCTCTCCAAACCTGGGCGCTGCCAGAGCCCCTCGGGCTGACTGGGAGGCACGGCGAGGCCCCACAGGCCGCACAGCCCGCAGCGAACACGCGAGCCGCAGCTCCAGGCGCACGCTCCGCCCGCCGCACGGCTCGCCCCGCCGTTGGCCACCAGGGGCCGCCAGCGCAGCCCCGGCCCCGCAGCGGAACGCAAAGCGCGGGGCACCGTTCCCCGCCGGGCGCTGCGCCGTTCACTCCGCGGTGCCGTCCCTCTTCCCGGTCCCGCATGGCGAAAGCCGGCCCGGAGGCGGCGGCCCAAGGGAAGGGCAGGAGGAGGAGAGGCCGGCGGGGACCCGGGCAGCACGCGGGGCCGGCCGCGCAGAAAGGCCCGAAGGCGGCGGCGGTGGCGGCCCTGCCCCGCAACCCGCAGGAGTTCTCCTCCAACTGGAAGGCGCTGCAGGAGGTGAGGGCGAGCCGGGCCGGCTGCTGTTCACTTCGTTCACGCAGTTCCGCTCTGGGTGTAATAATTTAAAAAGATTCTTTGTGTCTAAGAATAACGCGCGGGGATGTGATGTGAGACGTGGCCTTGCAGCCAGCCAGAGCCCTGGTCTGCTTCCATCCTCGGAGCAGTGATGTCAGGGAAGAACTAAAGGGAGATAATCAAGGAGATAATCTTTTTCTCTCTCTCTTTTTTTTTTTTTCCCCGTTTTTCTTTGGCCATTTTAGCTACTGAAGCAGAAGGCAAGTACCTCGAATGAGCCCCTCTCCTCCTCTCAAACATACACCAAACAGAAGCGTCCGCTCAAAGAGGGAAACAGCCAGCAGCTTCCAGCTGGCACTGGGGATGAAAGCGTGTTGAAGCCCAAGCCCACAAACAAAAAGGACAGCGGTCCTACTGCACAAAGTCCTCCTTTGGCCAAGGTGAAATCCAAGAAGGCTGCAACAGACAAGAATTCAAAGCCTAAATCCACAGATAAAAGGGCCAAGAGTTCTGCTAAGGGCAGTCCTCCTGCGGCTGAGGCCAAACCCAAGAGGGCTGAAAGGGACACGAATTTGAACGGCACCAAAAGCGATGGGAAGGGCTGCAAAGAAAAAAGGAAGAATGGCAATATTGAAAAGGAGAAGAGCGATGTAAAACACAAGAAGAGGAAAGCTGAAGATACAGCACAGCAGACCAAAGAGTGAGTACATCAAGCATCGATACGTGTGTATGAAAATTTATTTTGGGAGGTGTACGGAGAAGTATTTTCCAAATAGCTGTGCTCTTCCAGACTAGATTTCAGGCAACAGAAGATGCATGCTGCCCCTCCTCAGATACAGCAATTAATCTGCATAGATGACAGAACTAGACTACTTTTCAGAGAGCTAATTTCTTGATTTAAAAAATAGATCTGCTTTTCCTACGCTATAGAGATGCACAGTCGCTTTAAGACTATTTAACGTAATGAAATTTACACTTACCAGGCCTGACATCTGGTTTGATGACGTTGATCCAAATGATATTGAAGCAGCGATAGGACCTGAAGCAGCAGAAGTTGCTAGAAGGAAACTGGGACTTGAACCAGGCCAAGCCAAACAGTCTGTGGAGCGGGTGCTGGTTAAAGAGAAGTCTTCTGAAGGGTGAGTGGTGTTCCAGCAGGAAGCCTGGCTGCAGAGATATCAAGATTATCTTTTAATAACTTTGAACCGCAGACATAAAGTGTAAGCTGACATCCGAGTCTGCTGACAGTCAGACTGCTGAGCTTTTCCTGTTCGTATCAGTGTGTGAACCTTGTAACTTCACTACGCGGTCCCTACTGTAGCAGATGTGTCACTGAATTATCTTTTTTTCTTTCAGTCTTACAAGAGCTGTAGCCTTGGACTGTGAGATGGTGGGAGTGGGACCCAACGGCGAAGACAGTATTGTGGCTCGTGTGTCCATTGTGAACCGGTTTGGAAAATGCATTTATGACAAGTATGTCAAGCCTACAGAAGAGGTGACGGATTACAGAACTGCTGTGAGTGGCGTACGTCCTGAGCATCTGAAGAGAGGTAGGAGTTCTTTCCCAAAACATTCTTTAAGGAAGGCAAATTTAACAGGCTGCCACAAAATGGCTTTGGCCGAGCTTGCAAAATTGTTAGACCTGTTTCAAAAAATGAAATTTAGTCTGTATGGCATGAAAAATCAGGGGAAGAAGTACTATTTTTTTAACGAAGTGGTCAACTAACATCCCAGAAGAATTATACTTGTTAATTATGATATGGAAATAATTTGGAAGTTTATTTCCTTTACTGCTGTGCTCTTTATGGAAGCGTCTGTGCTCTTGTAACAAGCAGAGGATTGAGTGTACAGTACAAATTTATGTAACTACAGTCCCAAAGATATAACTGTCTTCACAAAAAAGATGCAGTATTTTAATTGTAGGTTGCTTGGATGTTTTATGTTGTCTAATGGAAAGTGTTTCACTGTGTGATATTTTTAGGTGAAGATTTTAAAACAGTTCAGAAGGAGGTCGCTGATATCTTGAATGGAAGGATTTTAGTTGGGCATGCGTTACACAATGACTTAAAGGTATGCGCTGCTGATTTGAAGACAAGGCTCCAAACACTGAAAATTAATAAATTTCTAATCTATCTTAACTCAGTTTCTTGTCCTCTCATGCTGTACCATGTGTAGCCCTGTTCACTGGCACACCAAGATCTTCAGCTTCCACACTGACCTTAATAGCACTGATTTGGCTACTACACAGCAGGAAGCTGTACATTCAGCTATGTAAGTTGTCACGCAGCAGTACTCCTTACACTGCAAATATAATTTCTTTCAGGTCCTATTTCTTGATCATCCTAAGAAGAAAATACGTGACACACAAAGATATAAACCTTTCAGACAGAGAGTCAAGGTAAGAAAGTGATGGGAAATAATACCTTTATTAACTGATTCCTCAGCTGCTGCCTCCCAGCTTCTAGCTCGCTCACTCATCCCTGTTTCTTCTTTCCAGTCTGAAACAGAGATATCTACTTTTTGTTGCTTGTAAATACGAGTCTAGCTGAATGCTTATTTAGTGTTTGAAGTACAGCAAAGTTACTTTGTTAATTACAAATATTATCAGTGATACTTGTGCACAAAATTCAGCAGTCCTCCCACTCCATAGTGCTTACATGGTCTTCATAATACTTTTCCAGAATAGCAAAATAAGATTATACAGTTCTAATTACAGTAAGGCTTATGTGATACTCTTAATAGTATCATTTGCATTTGGATATAAAAAAATAGATGGTTTCAAGTTTCTACTTAGACTCCAGAAGTAAAGGTATGAAATGTAAAGCAGTGTCCTATAACTGCATATTCAGCTTGTTTTGCACAGTAAAGCACCTCAGACATAAACCGTAGGGTTATGGTGCTACACAGAAAATCCTCTAAGCAGTGCATACAAATGTACATAAGCCTCATAATTTATTAGTTCTCCTTGCCAGTTCACCAATAGAGGCTGTATATATACACATATATAATTCAAGCAGTGTGAGAAAGCATGATTCTGTTCTGTATTTCTAGAGCGCACGGCCATCATTGAAGCTGCTCTGTGAGACACTGCTAGGTGTTCAAGTGCAGACATCAGAGCACTGCTCGGTACGTATCTCACCAACGTAGCTTTTTAGGGTAGATTAACAACATGGTACACGTTGGTTCTGGGATCAGAGTTCAGCCCAGAGTCTTGTGCCTTCATTCTAGCCTCTCAATGAAAGTCAGCAAGCTCTGCTTGGATACCATCATGTGAAAAGATCGCCATCTAAGCTCTCTTGGAAGTACGTGCTTCATACCACTTGGATTCTTTACTTTCATAAGCTTCTTTTGCACAAGTCAACTGTATTTAAAAATACTCATTTTAATTCTTGTTATGTTATGATCCCCAGGAAGAAAAGTAATGTCAAAGTTCCAACTGCTTACATTAAAAGCAACATACTGCACTGTTGTGCTACAGTGGATTGGATAGAAATAAATGCATAAATAGTGAGAGCCTACTCTCAGCAGTTATATCCTCTTATCCACTGAAAAACTGAAACTAACAGGTAAAGGAGTTGAAAAAGCCAAGCAAACTGTAAAGTTATCTCCAAGATAGCATAATCAAGATTATTTTTTCATAATGACTTTCCAAGTCACAATCAGACAGAACATTGCACAGCCTTGCAGTGGGCCTTACACATTCACCTCCCTCCAGTAGTCACTCAAGATCTTCTGAATCTAGAAGGAGATTATGAAATGTTACTTGAAAGGATGTATTAAAATGATGGAAGATTTCACTGTTTATTAACAATAACATTCTTAAATCCTGTCAGCCATGTTTTTTTAAGCCTCACCTTCTGTTTTCTTTTAGATTCAGGATGCACAAGCAGCTATGAGACTATACACCTTAGAGAAAAAGAAATGGGAAGCTGCTCTTAAGAACAAATCTAAAGACAAACCGTGAAACTTGAATGATTCTACACTGTGTTTTTTAACTGCATTTGCTGCTTTATTGTCAGATTCCAGGCAAATTTAGGGAGAGCAACCAACAGCAGCAAGTTCATAAAGTAATACAAAAACAAAAAACCCAACAGCAGAGAGTATGTGAATACTGCCATACAAGTATCCCCTTTCTGGACAGTACACAGACCTAACTGAACAATACTTGTAACAGATGCCTGTATTTGTGAAGTACTTCATCAGCAACTCTAAAGGAAATAAATACTGAATGAGTAATAAAAAGAGAAAGTTTTTACATTATGATAGATGGAGGCAGAAAATGTTATTGCTTTTCAAGACTAAAACCTTTATTTTGGATATTTTTAAAGTCTACAAAGTAAGGCAAGTTCTTAAATATTGCTGTTAGTCTCACAGTTGTGGTAACTGAATCAACAGAACATAGAATTGTTTATGTATTGTTAATGGCCCAATGTTAATCTTTCTTTTGAGAAATATCTTGTAAAATACTTCAGAAGGATCCAGGCTTTTATATCTGAACCAGAAGCCTACAGGTCTTGTTCTTATAGGAAAAGCTTTTACTTTACTCCTCCAGTTTCAAAAGTGCTGTATCCACAAGGGTCATTATCTCCTGGGGAGAAATATGAGAATTGATTAATATAAGACTACTTTGTTGTTTCAATTATTTTTATACTTTTTATTAATAAAGAACACTGTGTTTAAAATCAGCCTTTAAAGCAAGTGATGTTTTAAACATATGTGGGGCTTGATTCTGCAAAATCCAAAGCAGTTGTAGTAATCAGACTGAATACTAATGTACTAATGCTGTGCTTTAAATAATCTAAATAGGCAGTGGAAAGTAGCAAGGTACAGGTTTCAGAGAATTAGCAGTTGCATGCTGCACAGTGTACTGCTAGAGCAAGAGATTCTGGTCTTGTCTGTCTGCCTTGTCTGTCATCATGGAACATGGGAAACAAATTGCATTTACAAGTAAGGGAGCAGCTTTCTTATTATTTCTGTTTTTTTTTTTTAATGCACTAACTTACAGCTTCAGCTTTCATTAATATGCTTCAGGCAGTGCCCGCAGGAGACAATGGAGAACAAGTTAGTTTGCATCTGCCTGAGACAAATTATGTAAGCAGACTAAACGCATAACTAAAAAAACAGGGCTGTAAGACTAACCAGTTATACTGGCTTGCTGGAAAAAAAGACACCTATTAATTATCTAATTGGTGGCTGACGGCAAGCCATTGTAAAAGAAATATTAGAATAACATTAAACAGCTCAAATAACTGCTGTTTCTGGTGTTTCAACAGTTTGTTCTTTTTGCAGTGACTGTGTGTTGGAATTTAACTTCAGGCAAACCATCAGAAGTGGGTTTTGTTTGTTTGTTTGCTGTTGTTTTTTAAGGATGTGATATACTCAAGTCTTATGTAGTAAATTAACACAGAGCAGTATTGCAAGAAGCAAAATGTTGTTTTAAAAAAAAACTGCAACGTGGAGCATAAAGGAAAGGCCTTCCAACCACTTGTTTTCTATGAAGTTAGAAATGTTCGTACAGCCTCACTCTTCACAGCATACACACACAATTCTTCTGTAAAGTTCTGCACTATGTAATTCCAGCTATTTGAGAGTGATGAAATCTGTAACATTAAGCAAGCACCCTTTTATTGTCACAGTGACTTCCACATACCATGCTAGATGGAAACCGGCCCTTTATTTCAGACAGCAGTTCTTCCATTTTCTGGGACACCATATCCAGGGTAATGTCATCTAGAACATGAATGAAAAGGATAATGCATTGTTACTGGTATCATTTCCAGTGGTTTTAGCAGGGACGGGGAGCAGAACAGGAACAGATCTATACAAATAGAATGCAAGATAAGATGAATTTAGAACATTTGTTCATTACAAGGGCATTTGTAATTATTCAAGGACAAGAAAGAATGGGATGAATTCACAATTCCAATTCATTCTCCCTCCTCAGTTATATAAAGTCTTTTCAGAGAACAATTTTAATTTGTCTGAGTAGCTGCTGCTTCTTTACTGTTTGTTTTTTTGGGGGGGAGAATGTGGGGGGAAAAGAAAAGATTGGATGAATAACGCCACAATCTTACCATACTGAACCATCTCGTTAATCAGCATACAGATACTTTCCACCACTTGTGGATCATCGCGGTAAAAGCGGTAGGCATCTTTGATCAGGTTTATTCCACTGCCTTTTGAATCCGTTATAAATCTGAAAGCTGATATTTCTGAAAGGGAGACAAATGCTGCTGGACTAACTGGTAGCTGCAGACTGTGTTATTTGCTTTGCTGTCCCTTGCCCCTGACAGCACATGTGTAGTATTTCTCCAGAAAGTCACATCCATTCTTTCAGCCTTTCTAAAAGCTATTATGAAGACTGTTTGGACAAGCAGAAAACTATATCTGCAGCATGATGTTGCATAGCAGAGGTAATATTTTTGTATTTATTGTTTCTCTGAGCTTTACCCCATTTAAACTGTAAATAAAAAGTGAAAACACCCAAGTTAATAATGAGACTGTGCTGATCTACTACTTCTCAGACATGCATACCACATCCACAAGAAAAAAATAGCACTTGCAGTTTCACTATTTCTCCTTCCTGTTCTGCAGGAAAGAAACAACACAGCAGGGCAGGTGACAATCTCAATTCCACTACAAACTCTTGAACTGCACAGAAATGTCTACCTCTGAGGTGATCTGCAATTAACAAAAATTAATTGTTGAATGTTACCAGATAGCCTTATTAGGCTTGCTAATGCCAGGCAGGTATTATTCACCAGCATTGGTCTTTCCAGGTTCATCCTAAGTACATCCATCAGAAGCGCTGTTGTGGGCTCATAGTCATTTTCAGTTAAAAATCCTTAAAAAAAAAAAAAAACAAAACACCAGTGTTTTAAATACTCACCTGCACCTCAATTTCTGCCTCCTGTTTTTGAAAGGGCATTTAGCTATGCATCAAAAGAAAGAGAGGATGTGAAAACCTGGAGACAGTAATATAGGCCTAATAAAGTCTTATTGTGAGTTCCTCTAGAAGTCTGGGAAAAATTTCTGATATATCTTTTTATGTCAAGATTTCCTTCCACTCTCCAAGCTAAAAGGAATGGAGAGTCCCACTCACTCAAGGTGTTCTACTGGTAGGTACTAGAAATGAGAAAAGAAAGTGCAGAGTGTCCTTTCCAGCTCTTCTTGGGGGAAAGAATGGCATGAGCACAGGGCAGTATGTAAACACACGGCAATATTCTTGCATGTGGGAGAAACAGACTAGTACTGCAAAGATGCATTCATTTGTGTGCAGGATGATGAACGAGACATGTTTTACTTTTTAATGTGAAATGTTGCCAGACTACAAAGCAAATGGCCCAAAACAGAAAAAAAGCTGTATGTATACACACATGATAAGAGTGTGTTCAAACTAGTAGCATGTAAGAGTAACACAAGTGGAATTCTTGGTCTTAAGAGAGAGGCCAGGCAGGGTGCTCTGCACAACATGGACTGTTGTAGCTTTGGATCCTTGCAGTATCCACACAGCAACAGTATCTAGTTACATAATTGCCATGGTTCTTCCCAAACAGCTTCATTTCCCTGTCAGGAGCGAACGCAGGGAGGTTTTAAGAGGATGCAAGTTTCTAACTCTGCTGCCACCTGCAGAGCCTGCTGAGGCCGAGCAGTCTGTATTTCAAGAACCAACTGACAGAAGCACTTGGCCCCTTCCATGCAGGGGAGACAATGAAAATACGCTGGGAAAACAAACCTTGCAGTGAGAGTGCCCACAAAGCCGAGCAAGCTGACTTCAGAACGGCTCCATTCTGGAGGTGCTCTTGAATGATCGCAGTGATAATGGGGACTGCACTTTCCAGCAATACTTGGTCTACGTTGTTCTCTAAATTACCATAACAAAAAGGAAATGCACTGAGTTATTCAAGCAAGTAATACTATCATAAGGACAGTATATGTCAAATTATATCAGTAAAAGATTAATGAGTGGGGGTACTGGAGTATTGCAACATTATTTTAGCACAGACAACAAAGGGAATGCATTCAAAATATGCAAATCAAGTTTCAGTGTACTACTAAAGAATATTGGCTATTGCAGAAAGCTGAACTTCTCCAGGAACTACTTTTCCCTGCTATTTAAATTATATTTGGACATCACAGCAAGAATCCTCCAAAAATTACGTCCTGTTGGGCTGAAAACAGTCCACAGGGTGGGCATTTAGCTGGTCACACAAATCAAATGGGTATTTTGTCACCCAGAGGAAATAAAACACATCAAGTGCAATTGTGCGTGTCTTCCACTTACCACTCACAGCCAAGCTCCAGAGAATTGCACAGCTAGAGTAGCAGATCTGTTCATTATGAATAAATTTTCTTAAAATTGACAGAAGATCTGAAATTAATCCAGCTTTCCTCAGATTTTCCGCAGCAAATTCTAGAGGGCGCAGGAAAAAAAACAAACAATGAAATCTAGCGTATTTGTCCTGCTCACTGTCCTCACAACAGATAATACTAAGCATATTTAAATAGTGACAAAAACAGTAAACATGATATCACAAGAAAGAAGAAAACAGACTGAATTCTTTGATGTGATGTACTTTAGCATAGCATTTAGCTTAAGTGACTCTCTCAAACAGATGCTCAGCCAATCACTTTTCCTTACAGATCTGCAATTGACAGAACAGAAGAGGAACTGAGAAGGTAGGAGTTCCTACTGGTAAGTGTTTGCAACTTCTCAGTTGAAATCACCTCATCAATTGGGAAACAACATATAAAATTTGGTTTTACACAGTAACTTTACATGTATGAATGTAGACCCTTCGTGACACTTTGTACAAGTTAGTCTATGCAGGTTACCCCTCTTCTCCTAAATCCCAGGACCATTTACAAAACACTCTTCTGATGAAAGCTGAACAGACACTGCAAACAACAGAAAAATACTACAACTATTTGGCAATTACGATCTCAGAAGAAAAAAAAAAGCCAACCAAATGAAGACACTATGTAGAAAAGTTTCAGTTCATCACAGCACAGTTGGAAATAGAATCCAGATTCTATGCTGCATTTTTCTGAAGCACTGCTATTTGCACAGTTCGTGCTTGTTTTCAAAGCAGTCAAACACAGCACCATTCTGTAACACACAAACTAGTAAGTGCCTCAAGCCTCAGCAGCATAACTTCTTATTCATAACAATCCCAAAATTTTAAATCTTACAACTATTACCACTACTAAACTATTCCCTACAGACATCAACATCTCAGCAAAGTCAGGAGTTTTGCATTTTATCTCAGATTAGATTACAAAAGTGGGAAAATAAGAATACCTTCCCCCCTCCAAAAAAAAAAAAAAGCACTAAAGTGACCAACCATCAGCTGAAATCATCATCAGTAATGGGCAGATCAGTGAAAGAAACTCTTCATCTTCAGAGCGCCTTCTCACTGTCTCTAACAGAGAGTTGGTCACGTCCTCATTCAGAACCATCACCACATCCTGTTCCAGAGCTGTCAATGTAAGCATTACAATAACACAGAGATTTCAGTGGCTTTGAATGAAGTTTGAACCTCCTGCTCCTTTTTTAAGTAAAGCATTCAACTAACAGCAACTCCAAAAGTTACTTAAAATTTTCTTTTTTTTTTTTTTTCCTGAAACATAACTCTTACTACTCTCAATGCTGTAACACAGTCAGTTGTTACAGTGGTACACAGCCAAGAAAAAGGCAGAAGGGACAATATGAGAAAGCAAAATGATGTACTTTTATGCTTTGAAATTCAAATACCAAAGCACTGAAAAATCTCTTATTCACAATAAGAAACAGATTTGGTAGCCTAAAACCAGTATCCTGGACTTAAAATTTACACTTTAGCACAGAATTGATTTATGTCTGTTCTGAAGAAAGCCCATGAGAATCCAGGCTTTTATTAAAGCTAGATACATTCTTTCATTACCTTAAATTTAGCCACTGAAACCATTTCAAGCCTTATCTCCTACATCTAACACTAAAAGAGACAGGCTACAACACCCAGCATTAGTTACAAGTCTCAGAACTGTACCTTGACTAAGAATTTCAAGCAATAAGCTGCAGCCATCTACTTGTAACTTGAGAGAATCTACATGACTCTTCATGGCACAAGTGATCGATTCTGTGAACATTAGCAGATAGCGTAGAGCTGTGGGGAAAAGAAACAATTTGACTGTTTAACTGAATGTTGTCTCAATTGCTTAGATTGCTCAGAAGATGTTTATGCTTCAAAACATAAGAGCTTCAGCTTCAAACAAATTTGAGTCCCTGTGAACGATGGGATATTACAAAACATTCCTCACCCAAAGAGGATAATAAACTTTTCTTCAGTAAGAGTGTTGGAGATGAAGGCAACTCTAAGGAAAAAAAGAAAAATACTCCTTTTTTATTGTTCTGCTCACAAAGAAGCAAAATTGCTTCTAACAGGTTCTTGAGGAAACCAGCCAAAGTACTTGCAGGAGGCAGGCCAATATTCACATACAGAAAGAACTGAACTAACCCGGCTGGTGAAGGGGCTCTCTGGCTGTGCAGCACTCCTCCCCAGGAAGCAGCCCAGCTCCAAGAGATGCTCCACCTTCAGTGGCCAGCCTTTATATGAGCCCAGAGGAGCTCCACCCTGGGTTCACCCCTTCTGGTCATGTGGGGAGCACAGGTACAAACAATTTGCCTGTGCTCCCTGGGCAACCACACCCCTTCACCAGGTGCTCCATCACCAGCTCAAGCCCTGACCTAACAGTTCCACTACACTTATTAATTACAGATATTAAACACTCCCGTGTTTTAATTTTTTATGATATGAATTACTCTCCTCAACAAGTTCAAGACCATTCAACTCAGTTATCAATTAAGACAGCTCTATGTTTTTTTTTCCAGTGCCCATTTTTCTTATCCAGTAAAATATCTCTACTTTGCAACAAAAACTTTTACAAACAGGTACCAACACAATCACCTCAATGGGTGGTCCATTGCAGCACGTTCAAAAGATCAGAAAGAGAGCAATTTCACTATCCTTGTTGTGAGATTTTCTTCTTCTTCCCATTATCTCAAAAGATAAGGAAAGAAAAGAATAAATGGAGTAGTATCTTACCACTTTTATCTCTTACAAAGCGGGCAAGGTGCTGTATGGCTCTATCCTGCGCTTCTTCTACATCCCAGAAAGCCTGCATGAATTCTACATTAAAAAAAAAGGACAATCTTCTCGTCATTTGAAACAAAACGCTTACAAAAATCACTCAGACTTTATCTATTTTGGTGCAAGACGTGAATTCACATAAATGGAAATAACGCAGTTTGTGACTGTTGAAAGGGAAGTCCATTTTCCCTAAAGCATCGATCACTCAATATTCCAGATTGCTACGATCCATCTCCGTGATCTCTGTATTTCACCCACATTTTGGGGAACCGTTAGAGTGCTGAACCTAGGCAGGGCAAAGGGCTTTAAATCACTCACATGGCTCTTTACGTTAAGACGTAATCATCCTTGCTCACAAGGAAAACAGCAGAGTAGATCTCTTGTTGGCATAAATTGGCAAACATGTTAGTATACAAAGTAAGCGTGGTTCCCAAGTGTTCTGATAAATTATCTCTGGCCCTGTTTGTCGTGCACAATATGTATGGCTGGTAAACTGATCAGGTTGTAGAAAAGGCTGTCCAGTGATTTTTCCACCAAAGAGCACTCAATTTCAGTTTAAGTAAAATGAAAGCCTGATAATTCATTTTCAAGTAGAATACGTGCTGACTAGAGAAGATATTGGTTTCCTTCCTACAAAAAACAGCTATTATATTAAATTTGTCTTATTTTCCTTATTACCTAGAACGCTTCCGATTCCTCCCCCAAGGAACACATCTATTATACAGGAAGACAAAGTCTTTTTCTGTTTTACTAAAGATGAACCAGCAGCAATCAGGCATTCCCCAATAATCGGCACATCAATCAGATCCCTAGAGTTATGAGAGACAAAAGTAGTTCCAACAAATTAGATCTGGTAAGTTACAGAAGAAGTTCTACAGGATTCATTTCATTGTGACATAAAAAGTCACATAATACTGTTTGAAGAATAGATTTATTTTTTACAGAACTTAAGAGTTTACTTAAAAACTGCTGATGAAGAGGCTTACTGCAAACAAGCCAGACGTGGGCTTTAACTTAATGGCTTTTTTGAATGGATACAATACCAAAATATTCCATTGTATGTTGAAATGTATACATTTTCAAAATGCAATATGTTGCCAGCAATGTGATTTTACCACATAACTCTTTAAAAAAGGGCAGCAATCAGAATGCCCGTTTCTAAAAGCGAAACACCAAGTCTTAGACCTTTTTTCTTTTTAAATAACTGATTCAGACCCTTTCAAACAGCCTTTGTGAAGGTAGGTGGGGTTTAGGACACAAAGGGAAAGCATCTAGAACTCACTCTACTGTGGGTCTCATGCTGGGCTGGATCTGTAGCATCATGAATAAAACTGGGAATAAAGGCACAGGACTGTTATCTCCATTTTGCATTAGTGGCAGGACTGCTTCAAGATGGCTGCTATCTTGTCTGACATCCTGCAGTAACAAAGTGATTTCTTCTGCCTGTAAATAGTACAGTAACAGTAGAGCTTTCCCACACTCAGTTACAGATGTTCTGGTGGGCTCATATTTTAAAGCTATAATGAAACATTATTACATACGTTCAACACAAAACAGGTCATCATGTCAAGTAGAATGCAACCTAGAGACCAGATGTCAGACTTATCGCTGAAAGAAAACCGGAATGCTTCCGGAGCCATCCAACACTTGCTGTCTGTTGAAATAAGAATCCCATCGTAATGTTGCTGACATTGTGCTGTACACAGTGTTGCTTGTACAAGCATGAACTGCAGGCAATAGTTTTATGTCTGTAAGTTATAGAGACATGTAGCAGAGAGTGGTGTTTGTTTCTTCTTTTTTTTTTTTTTTACTGTTGTTATGCTACAGTAGAAAGACACTACAACTAATAAATAATTTTTCAAGATGTTATGGCACACGTATCAAGCTAGAAAAGGGTTCCAACTGTATTTGTTGCAGAGAAGCTTCGAGATTTACAGTTTTCAATACCGAACACAGTTAAAGTTGCAGGTAACTGACCATGAATATTCTATTCATATTTCTGAACAACAGTAGTATAACATGGAGGAGGGGAAAGGTAGAAAACTTCGTGGTTCATTTTTCTCTGAAGATTAAAAACATCCACCATAATCGAACCTTTTAAAAGTACAGTAAAAGCAAAGCAAAGCAAAAAAAGACATATCTACTTTCTTCCACTCTTATTTTCCATTTCCATTCATCGGTCATAAGTGTTTCTGTAGCGAAGTCACAAAGCTTGAAGGATGCTTCACCAGTCACAAGTATGTTTGATGGCTTGAGATTTCTGCAACACAACGATTTTCCATCAGCATGTGAAATCAGATTCAAACGATATACAACTACACATTCTCAGCATCTTTGCACAGTGGAGAGTTTGGGTTTTGTTTAGTTTTTTGTTTGTTTGTTTTCATATACAAGTGGTAATCAACTGAAATAAAATTCTTTTCTTCCTTTACTGTGAAACGCTTAGAAAACAGTGATTGCCACAAAATTTATCTGAATATGGAATGCAGTGGCTGTCTGTCTACTTTAGATACACAAAGAATACCTTGTCCATCACAGCCACCAAAATGTGAGCATCACTGGGCGTCAATATTCTGTTTAAATTAATGATCATACCTCGATACATTCAAAACAACAAACTCCAAGGATACCTCTTCCAAATGGGGAACTCATTACAAAATTCAAGAAATTGATGACTTCAGAAGGCACAAATAATAAATCTGTTTATGAATTCCAGAATTTGTCTCCTAGCCTCCCATTCTGAACAGTAAAATTCACTTCTTCTTAAGTGAACAGCTGTACTGAGCCAGCAGACTCAGAACAATGAACAAAGAACAACGACCCATCAAACAAAGAGAACAGGATTTCTGCTCACCTGTGGAAAATATTTTGTTTATGTATATAAAACAAAGCATCCACCATCTGTCCCAGAAACTTCAGCATCACCTGTTGATAGGTATATACATGAAAGTGTAACATACACAGAATAACGTAACAGAGAAATCAGACATTTAACAAAAGAGAATGCCATTGTTTGAAGTAAGGTCCAACCAATAAGGAAATACTATTTTCCACAAGCAGATAAACATGCTCATCACTTTGTGTTAGGCAATAACGATTATCCATATTCTTCATGGATAAAAATGTGAAATGGGGAAAGATGTAACTGCTTGAGCACAAGCTACACAAAGAGTTATTGCTACAGAAATGCCATAGTGATTAAGGACAAAGATAGAGATAGCTTCCAAAAGTACCTTCCAGCAAAACACTGTGCTTTGAAGGTCTTGGGGATGACTTTTAGAAAGACAGAATATAAAGACAGAAATATATGTGGTGCTCAGGGACACGATTTAGCAGTGGGTTGTTAGAGTTAGGGTAGTATGGTTAGGTTGAGGTTGGACTTGATAATCTTGAAGGTCTTTTCCAACCCAAGTGATTCTATGATTCTATAAATGCAGTGAGATTCATTCAGTTCAGCTTGATGCCTCTTCTGTACATTTTACCATGTCCTCTATTTTCTCTGGCTTCTGCCTTTTTGTCTTGATCAGAGATGAAAGATCTCCTTGGCCTGAGTGCTGCATTACCAGACAAAGGAACAGGGATGATATCTGCAATAAAACATTACACCAAGATTGGCTAATTGTTTGCGGATAATACCATATCCAGTAAGAAAGATAAAACCAAGGACTTGGCCAAGCTGGTAGGTGTGATGTTCACCAATAACAAGGCGTCCTGAGATGTTTAAAGAGGACAATATTTACTTTCTTATACTAAAAACAGAGTACCTGTTGTTCAAAACGTTATCAGGTGTTTCTTATATGAAAACACATAGGACAATTCAAGTCAAATATACATCCATAATAGTCAACATGAATTTCATCAGAGTTCTAAATGTATAAAACCTCAGGATTTTTGCCTTCCTATAGCCTCCTTCAGAAGATGGAACAAAAGCAGCTTAAAATTATATATGTACTAGAAAATAGAACAGAAGCAGCAGAAACCTCATTTCAAAATCTGAGCCAACATGCAATACTGCCATGTGATGGACACCAATCCATATATCTTCATAGTTTTCAGCATATTTATTCAGAAATTAAAAAAACAAGTTAATTTCAGAGTAAACAGCCTTTTATTTAGCATCTTACACCAATGACCCTAAACATAAAAATGCTTACATGCCTACAACATTAACCATAACTAATCCTAGTTAATTCTCACCTCATTATCCCAAGTCACAAACAATTCCTTGTAAGCACAGATGTTTGAATGATGAAGTTTTAGCAAATCCATTGCCTGCATAGAATAAATAAAAAAATACTGAGGAAGAAACCCCACATACTCCGCTTACTTTAACCTATTTGCAGTTGTTGAAAAAGGCAACAGGAATTCAGCTTAGTGTCCGATAGTTTTGTTTGACTGTGAATCTACATATTCAAATACAGGAACACTTAATGAAAAATTCTGGCCTGAACTCAAGCAGAGGGTGGGGAGAACACCCTTCAGATTGTCCTACCCCTTTTTACATACTTAATGCTCGGATAAAAGCTTGGTCTTTGCAAATGAAGTTAGTAAAGAAAATCTGCAGATACCTCCTTCAAGGCCTCATTTGCTTGGTTTTCATCAATGCATTCAACCTGCACCAAACAGAAGGCAAAGCTGAGGTTGTAACGTAGCGAAAATGAAACTTCAAGGAAGTATGATCTTGCTGAGATTACAACTGACAACTGTGTATGAATTGGCATAAGTTTTAAATTGTAACTTGAGTCTCTAATATTGGAACAGTCTTGTTTTGGGGAGATAGACAGAAACAGTGACAAATGACTCTGTGACAGCCCTCCTGCACTGTCAAAGCAGCAGTGCCCTTAGCTGAAAACGCACTGGACAGACCTACTTTCCACAGTTCTATGTCAGTATTCTGATAAGCTTTTCAACATTCCGGTAATTTCCAGAAGCGCAGCACTGTGTAAGGCGTAAGCTTACCAAGCTGCCTACCACATTTGCCTGCTACTATCAAACGGGGCAGCGGCGATGAGGAACGCGCAGACGGAGCCTTGTTTTCCTAGCAACCGCCCTCTCACCTGCTTTATCACAAATCTGTCCTTCGCGCTGCCTTTCGCTTTCAGCCCCGCTACCAGCACGGTGCCCAGCGCCCCAGGCTGCAGCTGCTCCAGGACCTGCGGGGCACAGAGCGCCAGCACTCAGCCGGGCCTACACCGGCGCCCACCCCGCCATCCCCCCGCCCGCTGCTGGCCGGGCCCCTCGGGCACCACCTCGTATTTCTCCATGGCGAGCCGGGCCGTGCTGTGGGACGGGCCCGCGCCGCTGCTCCCGCCCGAGCTGGGGCGGTGGCGGTTGCTCCCCCGCTCTCCTCACAGCACGGGCTCGGCGCGGAGCCGGGCGCGCAACGCTTCAGCCGTTTTTTTTTTTTTTTTTTTTTTTTTTTTTTTTTTTTTTTTTTTGCGGTTTTCCCGGATGAGGGTTTCCAGTTAAAACAGGAAGACCCCCTTCCTCCCCCCCCTAAAAAGAAAAAAGTACGCAACCAATTGAAACAGAAAAGCCGCAGATGGCAGCGCAGCCCCAGGGGCCGCCAGCAGCCACCCCGGCCCGGCGCGGAGGGACACAGCCGAGCGGGAGCGGTTCCCCGTAGCCGCCAGCCGCGCTACCGCAGCTGAGGCGCGGCCCGGGAAAGGCGAATCACGGGCAGCTCTCTGAGCAGATAAGGAGCAGCGGGCATCCTGCCCGAGCCGTGCTTTTGGGCTGAAAAACAAAGCACAGTTTTAACGCAGCCCCACAAAGCTGGGGTGGGGGAAAGGAGAAAGGCTTGCCCGCCCTCCGCGCCAGAGGAAACCAAGCGACAGCCGCATCCCCTCGGCGGCCGCCGCGACCCCTTTAAGCGCGGAGCGGCAGAGGCGGCACCTCCCCTCCCGCCGGGCCCCGCCCGCCCCGCGTGTGCTGGCGCTGCCGCCCGCGCGGCGCCTTTAAGGCCTGGCCTACGTGGCAGCAGCGGCGGTGCGGCGCGGCCCGGCGCTCCCCCTCCTTCCTCCTTCCTTCCCTGCGGCCGCAGCCCCTTACGCGCGAGGCCGGGCCCGAGGCGCGCAGCAGCGCTCCTTTCTCCGCTGCCATGGGTCAGAACGATATCATGAGCACCGCTGAGGATTTCGCGGATCAGGTGCGTGCCCGCCGGGCCGGAGGAGGCCCGTAGCCGGGGGGCGGCTCGGCGGGAGGCTGAGGCCGGGACCCGGTGCTGAGTGAGCGGCTGCGGGCCCTTCCCGGTGCGTGGAGGCCGCGGTGTCCCCTGCCCGCCCGGCCGTGCCGGATCGGGTGAGCTGAAACCGAGAGGCTGACGTCCTCCCACTGCTGGGTGCGCGGGGGGAGAGCGGGAGGCCGAGGTGTGCTCGCGGGGTGTCCGTGAAGGGAAGTGGAGGGGCCCCATCCTCCGCTGTGTGCGAGGCCCTGGCTGCTGGCGTGGCCTCCAGCGAGGAGGCACAGGCCCCGGGGTGCTGTGCTTGGAGCTGCGGTGGAAGGAAGGTGAACGAGCAGGTGCCGTCTCAGTCCTTCTCACATTGGTTTCAGTAGAGACCATTACAGGTTTCTGTGAAATAGAAGCTTGTATTCTCTTATTGCTACACCCGATAGCAGGAATATTGTGTGTCTAAGTAGCGATGGTGTCAGAAAGACTTCCGTTGTTGCAGTGATTCATGTAATTGAGAATAAGATCTAATGTCTAATAATAGTGTATTGGATTCTTTGGGAAAACCTGATTCTCCCCATTTGTACAGTTTGAACTTCTGAACAGTCACTGGTGTGATGTGTGCAGCTCCCAGGGCTGTGCTGTCACTGCCGGGCTCCCTGGGAAGTCGTGCTCAGCACTTCCTTCCTGCCCCGGATGGAAGATTCGTTTTAGAGCTTGTGGCATGTGGCAGCACCCAATTTAATGGGTGTCTTGATCGTTTTCATCATCCTGTACTTACCCCGTTCTCTCTCCTTTTAAAGGAGAACGTAAGCTGTCAATATAGTATTCAAGTCGCTTGCCAAAATTTACACTGTTCGTCCTGACCTTTTTATAACACCTCTGTGTTTATTCCGGTGTGACTATTTCTAGATGTCTCTTAACTCCCACTTTTCATAGTAGTGAAAGCTCTTTTGTCCCACAGAAATGTGACTTGCTTCCTTCTGAAATGAGTTTTAAATGGCTGATTTTATTTGTGTTTGGGCACGTGCTATTTAAAGATGAATCTTTCCCTTAGTCACAGAATTTGGGGTGTTTACGTACTCTTACCCATCAGATTGCAAAATAACTGCTGCCTTTCAAGTAGCTGAAATATTCCTCGGATGATTCTCGTTCCAAATGGCTGCCTCCTTGCTCAATCAGATAATTTCAGTACCGTGCGTGTTGCTAAAGCTCAGTATCGCACCAGTATAGGAGTGGAAACACCAAACAATAACCTTTGGTATATATTGGGAAGTGAACGCTTGACGTTGTGGAAACTTAGTTCATGTTGGATTAAAAAAACCCAATAATTAGAACATCTGGACTGACGCTATGTTGAAACTAACTCATGGTGAAGCAGGAGTTAGGGAAGCTGGGCAACTGCTGTGATGGGACCTGAATACACTCAGAATTGATAACCTTGCTTTCTTCATTCCTTGTATTCAAGACCTGACAAGTCTTGCTTTCTGTAACATAAAGCCCGGTGGGAAAATGTTACAGCTACTTCCATGGCTTATCAGTAAGCACTGAGTATGTCGTAAAAGCAAGCATCATATTTTCCTTAAGTTGAAACACTAAGGCTTAATTTTTCTCCAACACTTCCATTTGAATTAAGAAAACTATGTATTAAATGTCAAGATACTCATCAGAAGTCTCCCAGGAAGTAAAACAAGGGGCTCTTGATCCTCAGGTGAACCAGCCCAGTAGAATGAAAGAAGACATGGCCTTGCCGGGCGGCTAAGCTTGCTGGACAGCTGGCTGCCACTGACTGGAGCTGTTCTACTTCTCCCAAGACCATGTTCCTCTTTCTTTCTCTCACATTAGCACTGAACTGTCACCAGATTGGGAAGCTGAACTGGCTGAAAGAATTCAAGAGTTAATTTTCTGTTGGTTCATTTGTCTTGATATTTAGGTCAAACGGGCACCAGCCCTTGCACAAGGGAATTGCTGGAGTAGAGGACTAGGTGACAAGGTGGCTAGATCACTGGCCAGTAGTTTAGCTTAGCATACATCTGTAGCCTGCGGGTGCACAGTAGTGATACTTGTTAGAATAGAACATGTTGAGCTTGTCAGTGTAGTTACCATATACTGTTCTCATCATAGTTGGGGGGAAAAAAAGCTGTATGTAGTGCCTGCAGTGATTGTTTAAACTAGAGAACTGTTGGCCTCGCTTTTGTAATCCCCATAAGGCAGAGCAAATCTCAAACAACTTTTCTAATGTCTGTAATAATCTTTAGGAATGTGGGTGCCTGGTATTTCTGTCATTCCTTTAAAAAAAAAAAAAAGAAAAAAGGGGACAAAAATGCAGTGAGACATTGAGTCATTGTACTGCAGTGAAAGGACCGTAAGAGAGAACCAGGCTGGGGTTTTAGTTAATTTTCCAACATAAATGCTGGTGCACGTTATTCAGCTAATTCTAACATCTCTGTATCCTATTTTGAAGATAATAGAAGGGAGGTGAAAACATTCCATTGTTATTCTGAACTTTAATATTAAGGAACCGAATTTGGAAGCTCTAGCTTAGTCATGTCAGTGTACTGATTCTTTATCATTCTAAACCAAATACAGCCTATTCCTCTCAGACTGGGAAAGTCTCTTCCTGTGAAGAGTGATAGCAGTATGCAGTAGATGACTAAGAAATCCCATTCTAAGGATTTGATTGAATAGACTTTTTGAAAAGGGAATTGATATAAAGTGCATTCTATAAGTGAAAAGCGTTGTCGTGAGAAATCTTAGTGCAGTTGAAAACATGATTAAGACTAAATGTTCTGGTGGATCAGAGCTCTCTTTTTGCCCTTTGACAATGAGGCTCTCATACTTTTTTCAATATTTAGGCTACACAAATAATTTCTGTATGTTGGTTAGCCTGATGTGATGGGTGCTACTGTCCTTGTGATTGTTAGGTGAGGTCTCCACAAATATATATGTATATGTATATATACAGGTTGGTGAAAGGAAAGCAAGCATCCTACTCCTGAAAATCACTGGTATCTGCTAGAGCTGTTTGCTGACTCGAGAACAAAGCATTCCCTTAACCAAAATCAGACTAGGTATTTCAAGTAGACTCTGAACTGGTAATATTCTGAAGCCCAGAAGATTTTTCTCTGTAGTAACAGATGGTTGTTCAACGCTGTGATCATAATTTCACTGCTCTGAGAGCACACATACATGAGAAAAGTCTTCTGTGTTTGGACTTTGGACCAGTCTTGATCGCTGAAGTATTTCTGCTAAGTTTGGTCAAATCACATTCAGAAATTGGGAGGAAAATGAGAATTCTTACATGCTGTACTACCACTCTGTGCTTGCGCTCATTTATTTATCTCTGTTTGTAGAATGTACCTAGGGGACAGGGAAGTTCCACAATTCAAGCAGTACACTGGTCTTACTATCTGTAACTGTGCTACGGTGTGCACCTATATCAAAATGGGGTAGGATGCTTACAAATTGGAGACTGTTGGAGGTGGAATATATTTCAGAAAGCACAGGAGATGGAAAAGGATCACTCTGTTACATCTCTTTGGGCATCTTCCTTTCATAGGTTTGAATCTTTCACATGTCCTTTTGGAAAAGGAGGTTTTGAACAGAGATTGGATATTGGTATCCCTGGATCATCTTGAGTGTCTTTGCATGTCAAACTAAGAGGAGCATTTAAATCTATTTGCCTTCCAAATCCCATCAGTGGGGGAAGTGGTAACACAGAGCCCCTCTGCTATATGCTAATGACTTGACTGCCATCACAGAACCAGCTGTTCTCCTGTCAGACTGTTTTACTTGGGTATTTTGTTATCTTTTCCCTAGGTGTTTTGACTCTTGCAAGGAGGCAGCGTGTGCTAAGAGCAATTGATGCACAGCCCAGAGCAGAATAAGCCATCAGATTACTGCACGTCGTGACTTTAACACTGTCACCTCTGTCCATCTCAGCACTTTGTTTTTGCTTAAGTGTTTTGTGTGCAGTAGTGTGCGTTTTGAGACCCACATATTACCTGGCTACATTTATCAGCTGCAGCTGCAAAGTTTCATGCTGCTTTTTACCTGTGCGAATCATACATAAGCAAAGGAAGCGGGCTCAAAATGCAGTGTGTTCAGCTACGTTCTGCTAATGATGTGTAGGGACACAATTGGATTTCTGATGGGTGTTAGTTCAGTCCCACTTCCAGAGACCTGTTTCTTTAAATTACTCTGTCCTTGTCTACATTACTTAGGTTCTCTTCGTGTTATCATGCAACTAAGTCACACAAGACATCAGGTGAATTTTGAGATAAAAGAATTGAGATGCTATTTTCTTCCTCTTTCTGGATCTTCCTCACCAGTCTCTCTTGTTTTGTTGTTGTTTTTCTTTCCTTGTTTATGCAGTCTGTTTCTGAAGTTAGTTCGCTTTAAGCTGGCTCTATATAATGGTTTCCACTTGTGTGTAGCTAAATAAATGCAGCTACATGAGTTATGGATGTCCAGAGATGGTGCCTGTCGTGATAAGGTTGCTTAGCACTGCAGCTGCCTTAGGCCTCAGTCATTCTGAGTTGTCTTCAGCTGATTGGACGCTCACATTTGTTTAATAGATAGCGTTAAATTCCCGCTATATGCCAAGAGCACAGGTAAATGCTCAATGTCTTTTTGGCTCTTTCCCCTGTACTGTTGGCAGCTCTTTCAGGGAAGAGGAAGATGAGATAAACTTACATGACCCACTTCAAAAGCCACAGAGATGAGGCCTGGCAGTGGATATCCTCTGTAGCACTTGCTGCTTTTTTCAGGCTTTCTACAGCAGTGGTTTGTTTGGTTTTCCTTCTCCTTTTCCTTCAGGTGCTCAGCCCCTGTCCTCTTGCATCTCCTTGTGCTTCACCCCTCTAGACCAAGGTTACCTGTTTTGCAGCTTGGCAGGGGAGACCGTTACCTTATTTTTTTTTACTTCTATTTTTTTGTACCGTTTCCAAAAGAACTTCATCCATGGTATCCTTCACCTCGGGCTGTCCGAACACACGGTGAAATGAGGGGGAGAAGAAAGCTGTAATCCAACAAGTTTCTCCTTCAGTGACAAAGATCGCAATTTTTTTCTTCTGACTCATTCATCCAACTGTTACCATGGCTTTAACAAGTCTGAGGTAGCAGCCCCAAGTCAGAGTACAGGTGCACTTAATGTGCACTTAATTGACTCCAGTCTTGACCCTTAGACTCTGCATGCATACAGTACAACCGGTGTAGTTCTGATATTAACTGTTAAGCATGTTTGCTAGATCGTAGTAAGCAAAGCTTTGAATTTGCACAGAATTTGATACAGCCTTTAGTACTTACTAATTAGTGTGACAAGTAAAGATTTTCAGAAATGGCTTTGGTGTCCCTTCCATTCACTCCCATATCTACTGAAAGCTTCTGGAGCCTCAAAAAATATTCTGATCAGGAGTAAACTTATTAGCTGTACTGTCTAACCCAAAGACAGTGTGAGTAAGGTAGGTCACCTGTTTCTGCCCACTTGGTTACAAAGTTCAGTGCTATCTGGCAAACACCTGTGCACATGTGGCTTTCCCCGTGCCCTTTTCATGCTTTATGTGCTTTACAACACATCAAACTGTGTGTGGGATAGTGCAGTTTTATTAAATGGCTCTTCCTAATTCTGCTAAGTCTGGCAGTTCTGCATGAAGGCTCATAACACGGGCATTGACTTTCGCAAGTGTCAACCTGCCCAAACTGCTTCATGTGAAGGTAGAAGCCTGCTGGTTGATCTTGTAAAGTTAGTTTTAGGTTCATTTACATTTGTTACTTACTAGACTGCTCTTGCCTGAGCAGCAGCACAGGCTCACTCCACATGTGACTTTCTAATGATCTGGCCAAGCCAAAGCAATGCATGCAGTGGGCAGCTGGGTGCTGACTTGCATTCAGAGTGATAATGCCTAGTGGAAATCTCCTTTAAGTAACTAGCAGTTCCCTTTGGGAAGCTGTGATAGAGTTGAGCACTTGTCATAATCCAGATGCAGTATGTTTTCCTGTGCGCCTCTCAATCCTACACACTGTGACAGTCTGGATGCTTCCTGGCAATGCTGTATTTGTTTCTTTAGAATTACTGTAACTGCTGAGCAGACTGACCCATTAGTTTGGAGAGTTAAAGAACCGGATGCAACTTGTATTCCCAAGAGCTAATGCTCAGCATCTGTTGGATAATACAATTTCTTTTTTCTGCTGTATTGAATCATACAGGTAGGTGAGGTTCCACGCAGACACATGCTTTGCAGTGGTACTTTTATGAGCTGCTAGAGGGAACTAGCTTGGCAGAAAGCTTATTCATGTTTTTTAATCTTTCTGCAGTTAGTCCTGTGTCAGCCTGGCTCCCTGAATCAGTTTGTTACAGGGTGTTGAGTGCCTGAGCATGTGGGTGGGAGTAGGATTGCCCTTTCAGCTCCTGGCTATCTGATGGATCAGTTGAGCTGTAACATGAAACTGAGACAAACTAAAACCAAGGTCAGCCTTCCTCTAGTAAGAGCTCCATCAAAACACACTTCTTGTTACACAGGTGCTGCCGGATTCTGCTTTTCCCCAAGTCCTTGGCCAAAATGCTCTTCAGGCAGAGCATGAAAATTGGTTTTCCCCCACCTCTCCCAAGCGTTCTTAAACCGGAATGAAGGAGAATTTCATTAAATCCTAGTGCCAAGTCCGTGTTTCCCTCTAGATGTCGATGATGGTGTGTGCATGAGAACGGCTGACCTCAGTCTGCAGAGCGTGGATCTCCTGTGCCTCCAGTATCACCTTGCCCTCTCCCTTCCCTCCCCTGCTAACTCTGCTGTCTGCCCCATAGTTCCTGAGGGTGACGAAGCAGTACCTCCCCCACGTGGCCCGCCTGTGCCTGATCAGCACCTTCCTGGAGGATGGCATCCGCATGTGGTTCCAGTGGAGCGAACAGAGGGATTACATTGATGGAACGTGGAACTGTGGCTATTTCCTAGCCTCCATCTTTGTGTTCATAAATCTCTTCGGACAGCTGAGTAAGTGGCTCTAAAGCTGTTAAGGTGGATGCCAGAGCACTCCCGTGTGTCTGCCACCCCCTGGCTCATGCAAGCACTGTGAGTCATGTAAGCACGGACACCTCACTGATTTCTTAACAGCCATTGATAGCTTAGAATTGATAGTACTCCACAGTTTGAATGAAAAGAACTGACCTGCTTCAGGCTTGCCTGGAAATCGACTGCAAGAATTTCTTGTGACCCGTTACCTCTGAGTCAGATGCCAGGAGTCTGTTAGGACAGTCTGTTTTCAGTTCTGTACATCCATCGATAAACACACCCACGATTCTGAGCTCTCTAAGTTAAATAATATTTTCTTAAATGGGGCACTGGTAAGACTTTCACAGTCTGTTTTTTTTTTTTTTTAATGGAGATAAATCTCAATGGCAAAATCTTACTCTGCTGTTGGTACACATCAGCCACAAGAGAGTGCTTATATCAGAGATACACAAAGCCCAGAAGCAGAACATCTGGATATTTCCTAAGTGAAGTTGGTATCCAAAAATTGAGAGGAATAAAATCTTATCTGTTTATATTATGTTCCTCATCTGTTGTGCTTGGTTGCTCTGCCAATTTCACGTTTTGTGCCCGGGTTTAGCTTTTTATCTTTCTATTCCCAGTTTAATTTAATGTAGTTAATAGTTCTCATGTCAAAGTGCTAAGGGCTGTCAGTGCTTTTTGATGGAACACCTGAGGAAAGATCTAAAAGCTTTCAAGGCAAAAGAGTACGGTATGTTTGCCCTAACAGTTATCATTAATAAAATAATAAAAATGAATGAACAAAGCGAAATCTCACCCCGTGATTAGCTGAGTTTCTCTGCCACTTCTTTTTATGCTTCAATACTGACAGCTGCTCCAGAGTGCTGAATGCTGTGGGCTACGTTCAGCATATGCGTACTCTTGGTGAAATAAAAGATACTTCTGGAATTTTACCATTTTTAAACATGTTCAAAAACTTAATGGTTCTGAAACTGATTTGTGCCAGTGTGCCATTAATCCTAGCTGACTCTCTTTGGTGCAGTTGACAGAAATCTGATTCTGCTTAGTTCAAAACAAGTTAGCATTCCTGCAGCATCTTTTCCTATGCAAGCCAGAAGTGTAACTGTGTTCAATTTCCCCAACTCAGGCGGCTGTATCCTGGTGCTGAGTAGGAACTTTGTGCAATATGCCTGCTTTGGACTGTTTGGAATTATAGCATTACAGGTAGGAGGCTTGAGTCTTCAGACCTTCTAAACCATAGCTTTCAAGTCTTCTCTCTTAGCTGCAGTATGACCAGCATATTTAAATACCCAGAATTTTTCTCCACCCTGGCCTAATGCCAGTCCTCAGTGACATTGAACTATTTTGCTGTTTCTGTTCTTCTGACATGCCCAACAGATCCTTGGATATATTTGTAATTAGTCAGCTGGAGACGTTGATTCAATACTTGACCTTGACCAGTTTAGCAGAAGTGACTTGTAATTTACCTGTACATCAGTAATATACCAAATATGGATCTTGCAGCTGCTTTGGCCTTCAGCACAGTTATTCTGAAGGACTGTCCCCATGACCAAGAATGTTAAGTAGAATCCTTTTGAGCTAAAACAGATGGTTTTTGTGGGGGCTGAAGCACAAGTTAAATTCTGGCTTCAGTTCTCTGTTTTACACCGACTCCCAGGACCATGGTGATGTAATTTAGCTCGTTTCCTTTAGTAGAATATACTTTTAATTGACTTTTGCTATAGATAGGACAGGTTTGAGAATATAACAAATGTGCAGAACTTCAGTACAATGTACATGGTGTTTTCAACTTATTTTATTCTTTGCCTAGACTATTGCATACAGCATTCTATGGGACCTGAAGTTCTTGATGAGGTATGGCTACTTCAGTTTTTATCAAAACACAACAGAAGCTTTTGTCTGTTGCTGCCATTCTATTATCAGGGAAATTATCTTTGTACAGAGTATTTGCTGGAAAGATTTTACAGATGGTCTGCTTGTATTAATTATCCCAGCACTTAATATACATACAGTACTTGCTTAAACTATGGACAGCAGGTTCAATACTGCAGAAGGAAGATACTAATCCTAACCTGCTAAGATCTAATTACTTCTGTGACATCCTTGCAGAGAGCTCGGGACCTGGATTGGATCAGTGAGCTGCTATTTCCTAAACAGTTAAAACAGCAACCGTGCTTACATGTGAGACCAAGGGCGTTTTTTGAGAAAACTGAAATGTTTAGATAGTAGCATGGATCCTGGGATTTTAAGTCTGTATCACCTTCCATAAATAGTGGACGAGTTTATTGAAAATGAACTTTCTTGTAAAATGCGGAGTGGTGGCTGTTACCTTTTCACCCCTCGGGGTAGGACAGGGGCAGCAGCACGAGATCTGTGCTCTTGGGCTTACTGCAGCCCTGTAAATGTGTAACTTCTCCTAGCAGTACTGCTGTTCTGTTTTCTCAAAGCAACCTCTGGACTACATTGGCATGTATAGTTAAACCAGAGGTACAGAATAACAAATGCTAAGCGACTGCCTGAGCTGCGTGTGCCGGACTTCTCTAGCAGGCTGTGTGTGTCTACCCAGGCTTGTGTAAACCAGCGCAGCGTACAAAGCTGCTGTTTCAGCTGCAAATTCTAATGCAGGCACACATTGCAGGGTACAGAGTAGATCACTTCTCACTAATGTTCAGATTCTTGGGAGTTAAAATTGTCAGATAAGCCTTTATAGTTTGTACTTATCTATAGATCGAGTTGGTTTGGTTTTGTTTAAAAAAAAAAGAAAGCTTTTATTTTCCACTTGTATCTTTCTGTAGGAACCTTGCCCTGGGGGGAGGCTTGCTGCTGCTTTTGGCTGAGTCACGCTCAGAGGGGAAGAGCATGTTTGCTGGTGTCCCTACGATGCGGGAAAGCTCCCCTAAGCAGTACATGCAGCTTGGGGGCCGCGTGCTGCTGGTCCTCATGTTCATGACACTGCTGCATTTTGATATGAACTTCTTTTATGTAAGTATCCTGAGTAGAAAAGTATGAGTTAAGGAACTGGGATATAACACTGCCTCCTGGGTCAGCTGTAGGTCTTACTCATTGTTTCTCATTACAGTGTTTCTTCAATTAGTATTTAGAAAAAAATGTTACTGGATTATCTGTACTAAATCAATTTGCTCTGATATACTGCTTATCCATGCCCTGTTCTGATGTCTGTGTATCCATTTAAGAGACACAAAAAATCTTAGTTCATTTGTTGGTGGCAGTGTTTGCTTTTTGGGGTTTAACTTTTTTTTTTTAACCTCCCCTCCTTGCAGATTCTGCAAAACATTGTGGGCACAGCCCTGATTATCTTGGTGGCAATTGGCTTCAAGACTAAGCTGGCTGCCTTGACTCTAGTCATCTGGCTGTTTGGCATCAACATCTACTTCAATGCCTTCTGGACCATCCCAGCCTACAAGCCCATGCACGACTTCCTCAAATACGATTTCTTCCAGACCATGTCTGTAATTGGAGGGCTCCTCCTTGTGGTTGCACTGGGTCCTGGTGGAGTCTCCATGGATGAGAAGAAGAAAGAGTGGTAACAGGAGTAGCAACACTTCTTGGGACATAACATATTAAGATCAGAACTGATTCTGTATGGATTCAACAAAAACTGCCAGCATTTTACACATACATGCCCCCTTCTTATTAAAGGCACAGATGTTTTGAATTCGATTTACAGTGGCACCAGTAATACAATAGATAAAATCTCATTTCTTCAAGGAATATTGCCTAGGCTTATCATTCTAACCTTCTAGATTTGGAACTAACCCAGCAAACCTGCATTCTGCCAGCACTTCAGTGAGTTGCAGTAGAATGGTTGCTCTCTTGATTGTCAGCATTGTTTTAAAATTTGGGGTACTGTGAGCAAGTACAGCTGTATCATTCAGTGTGATGTTGGGTTTTAGCTATAACTTAAAAGTGGATCCCCTTTTTCACCCTCATCAGATCTGTCTTGTGTATAAGGAGTTCCACTGGTTATAGCATTGCTTATCAAGGTGGAAAGCAGTGTCAAAAGAACTCGTGGTTATTTTGCTATTCAGAGGGCCTGTAACTCCATTATTCTTTTCCTTTTAGCAAGAAGGAGGTCTTTCCTGCACCCAAATAGAAGGCAAAAAGAAAACCCTGAATGTAGCTGTAACCTCCTCTAGGTAAGAAAAGGGAGAGGGTTTTCTAGCAAGTTACAGTTCTGTTCTTGAGGGGTGATATTCCTTCTTGCTTACGAGATTTTAAGAGGGAAGGGGCAAGGTACTCCTGAAGAGACAGAATGTTAGATCCTGCTAAAATTCTGTGCCAAAAGAACTTTTTACTCAACGTTCTTTCCCCAGAGTTGCTCCCTTCTGGGTTCCCAAGAAAGCGAGCGTAGTTATGCTGCACGTTCCATAATAAAAGCTCCTTTCTGCTATTAACCAGTTTCCATCCATCTTCCATCCATGTATGCTCCGAATTCATATCTGAATTGCAGGTTCCTGGTGAAAGTATTTATCCAGAACCATGGAAACTCCCCTTTTCCCTGCACACAATACATGCAAGATGAGAGCAGTCAATCTTCTAATTACTATAGTCTTCTTGCTTTTTTGATTCACTTCTGTCAGTCTCAGCTGCAAAAGCCTCAGCTGACGGAACAGTGGAAGAGCTGGAGTGCTGAGCTCCAAGTCTAACTCTTCTCCCTGACATTTTAGGTCACACCTGAGATGCATAGGGAACGAGCATGGAAGTGAGCTGTGTGCTGCCACAGATAGTCCCAGTCCTCAACTGTGTATTACAGGCAGTTATAGTTGAAGAATGCAAGTGCAAAGCCTGCGCAGTGAGTAAGCAGCCAGGGGTGTAACTTCCATGTTCAGAGGAAGGAACTCCTCAGCTTAAAAGTGAGGAGAGAGCAAGGCTCTGTTTTTACCTCAGTGCCACAGCCTCTGTGCCATGAACATGCTTAGTTAATGCTGCTCAGAGGAGGCATTTTGTCCTCTGCTGGTAAACTAGGTAAACCTGTTTCACTAGATCATGAAAGCATTCTAGACTTTTTAGAGAGCATGAGCCCTACCAACTTGCTAACATTACCTTGATTTCTTGTTGTCTCCCTTGAGAAAGCTGCTCTGCTATTTGTTCAAGGAGTAATTCAGCTGAACTGTCTCCAGCAGGAACTAGTTACCTGGTAAGGATACTGGCTTGGGCAGTTTTTCTGAAGTTACTTTTTAGGTGAGAAAACTAGGCTAGGTAGTTGGCAGATGGCAAATAGAAGAGTGCTGCTAAGTGTTAAACCAGATTCCGTCATCCTAAGGGAAAAGCATCCCTTGTAACAGCAGGATGTGCTGCTGCTAAAGGGGGAAAAAAAAAAGATGAGTATGTGGAGGTAGATGAGAGGAAGCCAGCATTTAATTTCGGGTCACTTAGAAGGCTTCCTTCTAAATAGGCTTTGCAGGAGAGGTTTTTACCTCAAGTGTAAATTGTGCCTGTCTCGTTACAGCAAACCAAACCGGTCCTTTCAATTCCTGATGTGCAGCACAGGATGTCCTTTGCTCAGTTTCACTGCAGGTCCTATAACTGTCTTAGACTACATCAAGGCAGCCATTCTCAGATATCTCAACTGCTGTTGATGTTCGTAGTATTTATAAATCCATTGGTAGAAACAATTCCTGTAGGTAGCCCTTAGTTAGCTTCCTCAGCTTGTTCTCTGCGTCCTAACTAAGGAGCTGGATGATGGACTAGTCTGAAATAGCGACCAGTTTCCTCCGTGAAAATCAAGAGTCCAACTTCCAACACAAGACCCCAGGAAAGGGAACCGCTACTGCCTCTTGCAGCAGAAGTCTTTTAGTTCTGAAGAGGCACAGTTAGGTGGAGGGCATTACGAGATACTTATAGGCAGCACAATATCTGGACTTACAACTGTGAGTCCTGGTACAGAAGATTCTGGTATCTTACATACACTGCTGTATTCACACATCTCCCAAAAATACAGTGACCTCCCCCAGTGGCTGAGAAACAGGATGTCAGCTATCAATTGGCTCTGCAAAGTGTTCTGGAATTCATTCTGAATATATTTTTGCTTTCTATGTGGAAAAAAAAAAAAATAAGTATAAATTCTCATTTTATGCTGTATTTTGTACCTTAGTTGTGTTTGAAAATGTTTTGATTTTTGAAACAATCAAAATAAAAACAAATGGCATCTTTGTATCCACTTGAAGGGTGTGACTAGTGCCACTTAAACTGCTACCTGCAAAAGCTTGCCTGCTTTTTCTCCCACCAAATGAAAACTCTCTCTTCATAAAGAGCTCCAAGCAGTGGGTTTGCCTTTATGGTTCTGTAGTAGTAATTCTGGTTGTGGTAGCAGTGGATGGATAGAGAGTGTTAAAATGCAATTTAATTCCCCCTTGCTCTTTCTCCCTGCTGCAGCAGTTAACTGGAATGGGCAGCAGGGCTTAAGGGTGAACACTTGGGTTTTGTGCACCATCTGGAATTGCTACGCAAGAGGCTTCAGGCTGCATTCTTACCATGAACATTTATTTACCATTGGTTGTTTTCTTGAAGTTTTTGGGTTTTCGATGACAACTCTTGAATTTTTTCTTTGAAGGGCCTGACTGCTTCTGTAGAAAGAAAAAGTCCATCAGCTTTTTCCAGAAACTAAACCCAGGTTGCTTAAAGAGAAATCAAGTGTGGTCTCCTTTACCAAGAGACAGAACAAGCACAGTCCAGGGCACAGGACTAGCCAGGATGTTCTCTTGCCTTATCCTACAAGTTAGCATCTCTGACAGGCATACAGTTTCATTAGATGCAAACAGTGACCATCTCTCCATAGAAATGAACCTAAGCTTCACCCAGCCTCAGCTTTCCAACTTGATATGATTGGAAAGGGTCTAGCCACTCCCTCAGAGTTTCCTGACAGAGTTTATCCACTTTCATGTATATAACACATCTGCTTCCCAAACTGAGAAGGATCCGGGCATGTCCTCCTGTGAGTACATCCAAAGGCAGGACCTGGCCAGCTCCTCAAGAGGCAGAAGGTGTAGGAGGACTCGGTGACTTCAGAAGTGTTTAGCTAGTGTGTGTGTGTATGGAGGGGAGGATTACAGAACCCACAGTCTCACTGTTAAGACAGTGCAGCAGGATGAGCTATTTATACAGGCAGCAAGAGCCCTAGTTGGAGCAGACAGGATAAACATTTACTGCTAGTAATTCACACCTCAGGATGCAAGTCAGTGGCTGGCACATGGGGAAAGTATTCTCCCAAATAGATCTACACCTTCTGCTGATTCTCAGACGGGAACAGATCAGACAACCACCTACAGGATAGGATGATGGCTGTTCGTGCTCCCCATCTGCTACACACAGCAAAGTGACTCCCACCTTTCCCCTCTTGCCAGCTGCTCTGCTGACATCCATTCTTCCACCATCCTCTCCGTTCACGTCACCGTTCTCCCAAGTCAGCTCGGCCCCATCGTCCTCGCTGTCTGTCGCAAAACCACCATTGGCCTCTGTGTTTTGTGGAGCTGCTGGGCTTTTTTCTGGGAAGAGTTCGGCTAAAATACAAAGATTTAGCTCAGGATGAGTTCTTTGTGCACACAGGCTCTGCCTACCCCAACCTTATTTTCTGCTCATCTAAGCCAGTTCCAGCCTCCAAGGATTAGCCCATCATATATGTCACTAGGGAAACAGTCAGTAACAAACACATGGATGTTTTATTAGAAAAATGCCTGGTCCTCTCACTAGCCCAGTTGTGGGAAGCAGGCAACACAGACAGTTCTGGGGTCCTAAAGCTCTGCTCTCCTACAGCAAGGCAGTGTTTTCCAGATGTGAGTGGAATGGCCTTACCAGCTCCTGTCAGGCTGGAGGACATGCTGAGAAACAAAGGAAAACAGCGATACCTAAAGCAAAGACCAGAGGATCCTGCATCCCTCCCTTCACACCTTACAGGATCCAGCTCTGGTATTACTTAGCGTCAACTGCTATTTCACATTCAGCGGTGGCAAGCTTTTTCCAAATCCAAGAACCTCAAACAGGATGGGGGTCACATCTCCAGCATGCGAGCAGACAGCAGCAGTATAAAGGCGCTGCGAGAAAATGAGCTGACAAACTGCCTTCAGGACATACATGATACCAGCGTTCTTACTCACGTGGGTACAGATCGCTCATGCTGTCGTCCGTCTCCTCTCCATCCTCCTCCTCATCCGTCCTGGGAGACTTTGGCTCCCAGAATTCTTCTGTTCTGGAAGGCTGCCTGCTCCCCTTCATTTGGTCGTCAGCGTGCTGTCTCCGCTGCTGCTTCTGCTTCTGCCGCAAGCAGGCAGGGACATACTCCACGCCTTCCTTCTGGCACTTCTCATCTAATGGTGCGAGGGACTGAGCAGCACTTGGCAAAGCTACCCAGCCCCTGGAGTCCTGTTTACTTCCAGTTCCACTTTACATTAAATGCAACTCAGAAGTAAATCAAGCTCCAATAAACACATAATCTACATGGTACTACGGACGATGGAAGATGTTAACGCAGACACTGCGGGACACGTTAACCCCATATTCCAAAGTATTTGCTAAAGAAGCCAAGCGCTCCTTACACTCAGGATCTTCCTTCCAGCTGAGGTGCATACACAGCAATTGCAGTGAATTGCTGTCAGCTAGAGAGAACTTACCCATTCCCTTCATAGACTGGAACTTCAAGAGCTTAGGGGGAAAAAGAAGCTTTTCTGGAGGTACAGCCAGCCAACTTACATGCTTTCAGCGCCTTCTGATAGCGTTTCCCTTGGACGTGACGCAGGACGTGCTCTGGAAGCTTGTTGATGTGTCTGAGAGTGAGCTTGCAGAACAGCTGATGTCTGAGACACAAACAAACAAAAAAAAAGAAATAGCCACCAGCAGAGTTTAAGCGTGCTACCTAATAACCTGGCTGTGGCTCCAGGCAGCCTGGCCTAGTGGTTGGCAACCCTGCACTCAGCTGGGGGGTTGAAACTCAATGATCTCTGAGGTCCTTTTCAACCCGGCCATTCTATGAACCTTTCACTTACACGTACTGTGCTCAAATGTAACAAACACTGCCAGAAGACTTGCCCAAGTAACCAAGAATTCCATAAAGCTCAGCCACGGAGACTGGACGCACCGGAATACCTACAGGTTCTTTGTGCTGGGCACTATATGGGGCTCGAACGTGCCATAATCAAACTCTCTGGATGTCTTTATCAGCCGCCGGTACTTCTTGCCGTCGGTGTAAGCCTGCAGCTCTATCAGTCGGCACGGCAGCTCGTGGCCCGTCAGCCGGCACCGCACCTGAGAACGAGGAGTCCTGGTCAGGGAGCCCAGGGATGGCCCTGGGGAGACCCCAGCTCCTGCCAGGACCCTCCTCCCTCACCCTCCCCCATTTCCACAGCGGGAGAAATCCCCCCCCGGGCCTGGGGGCTGAGCTCAGGGCCTCGTTCCCCTCACGGCCCCTCAGGGGAAGCGGCCCCAACAACCCCCCACAACTCCCACCGCGGACTGCTCCGGCCCACCTTGCCCGACTCCTCGAGGCTGAGCAGCGGGTGCTGGCGCAGGAAGAGCCGCACCTCCTCGGGCACCTCCAGACGCACCTCAGCCATGGCCACGCCGCGCTGACAGCAGCACCGCAAGGCCCCAACTCACCATAGAGAGGCGCTGCCAGACAGGAGCCGCCTCACTTCCGGTACGGGCCCCGCCGGGAAGCGGCGGTACCATAGAGAGGGAGAGCTAGAGGGGCGGCCGCCGGGGGCAGCCTGGGCGGAGTGGGGCCGGTGGCGGTGTTGCCCCATGGCGACGTGGGGGCTGCTGCTGCGGGTGGGGCCGCGGCTGCTCGGGGAACGCCGGGTCCGGGTGAGCGCTGGGGGCAGCGGGCAGGGCCTGGGGGTGGGCTCTGAGGGGGGAGGGGAGGGCCCCGCTGGGCACCGAGCAAGGAATAGAGAAGGGAAGGCACTCGCCCGGCATTAATTTAAAAGCAAATGACAGTGCTGCGTACGTTTGCTGATAGCACATATGGAAAGGTCGTTTGTTGCGGTGGGACAACCGATAGCATCGAGATGGAACGTGTACAATGTAGAGGGGCTGCAAAGGATGTTATCTTTGTTTCCTTAGGTATCGCACTGCTTGCTCCGAAGAACGCTTTTTGGATATCCCCGGACGAAAGCGGGTTGTGCTGGGACCCAGCAGACAGGTGAGCAGAGATCTGCGTGCGGCTCTGTCATGCTTCAGCCTGGCGCTGAGGGGACATTTCCTCCGGAATTCAGCACCTCTCCTCCTGCGAGTGCCCGGTTCCTCATTCTGCTTCTCTGCAGATGTTGGCTTGAGGCTCTGCAGGCCGCGAAGCTCCACCACAGCTGCCGGTGCACCTGGAGAGGACATCTGGCTGAAGTGGGGCCTCCTCCTCGTGCCCCTGACCGCGTTCTGTCTCGGCACGTGGCAGGTACCGATACGAATTCTGTTTCTTCCAGAGATGAGCGCTCTGGGGCTGCCAGGGTTTCCACCTTTGGCTGTTTGATATAGTTTGTACCGTAGGCAGGGTAAAGATTCGCTGATATTTTACCTTTCTGCTTTCCCGGTGCACACTTGTGAGGTTTGTGCGGGTCCTTAATGGAGAGATTCATTATGTAACGCTTTCAGTATAAATATTTCCCCCAAACGAAGTCAGCAGTCTCCATTTTCATAGCTCAGTTTGTTCTGTTTCAGGTCAGGACAAACTTATGACCAGGAAATAGATTTTAAGGCTTGCTATGGTCGTTATATTGCTCTGTTCTACCAGTAGGAATGACTTTTGTGTCTCTGTACTTTCAGGTTCAGCGTCGAAAGTGGAAATTAGATTTGATTGCACAGCTGGCATCCAGACTTTCGTCAGAGCCCATCCCTCTGACATTAGAGTAAGGAAGCTGAGAAGAATTCCACAGTAAAATCCCCCAGTGTGATTTGCCTGTCACAGCTGTGATTTTCATTTCACTTTGTTATCTACAGCCCTATGGAGTTGAAGGAATTGGAGTACAGGCCTGTAAAGGTCCGAGGGCATTTTGACCACTCCAAGGAGCTCTACATTTTACCACGGTCACTTGTGGACCCTGAGCGAGAAGCCAGAGAAGCTGGGAAGTTGACATCCCACGCAGAAAACGGAGCAAATGTCGTTACTCCTTTCTACTGCACAGAACTAGGGTAAGTTAAGTGGTGGTTCGCATGAGCAACTCATTTCTTTTTAAAAAAAAGTTGAATCATAGAATCACCTAGGTTGGAAAAGGCCTTTGGGATCATCATGTCCAACCATCAACCTGGCTCCTATCCTTAGTCCCTTGGTGCCACATCCACACCTCTCTTAAACACCTCTAGGGATGGGAGCTCCACCACTCCCCTGGGCAGCGCCATCCAAAGCCTCATCACTCTCTCCATTAAGAAACTCACCTTAGTATCTAACCTAAAAGTGCAGCTTGAAACCATTTCCTCGTGTCCCATTATTTGTCACCTGAGAAAAGAAACCGTCACCGTCCTCACTGCAGCCTCCTTTCAGGAGTTGTAGAGAGCAATTATAGCAACTGGGTTTGTGTAAATGTCCCTCTCTTCCTTACAATGCATCTTTCTCTTAGCTGCTTGAGGCTTGACTCCAAACTGTATTTATATTTCCTTGTAGTTGTAGACAGCAGCAAGAATTTCCTTTAATTCATGAGGTGTGTTTGTCCTATTTACCTAACTCTAGGGTCACGATTTTAGTCAACCGAGGATTTGTGCCCAAAAAGAAACTGAAACCAGAGACCAGGCTGAAGGGACAGGTAAGAGGGATACAGGAAAATCCTGCGTGTTGCTTTCTAACCTGTGCTTACCCAGAGGCAATTTGGACAAACTAAGAAAGGCAGCAGCCACGTTCAGCTTCGTGAGTCACTGCACTTCTTAAAGGTGCCTTTTCTTGACACCTTTGATTTAGTAAATAAGGCATTTTTATAAATAGTTGTTCTTGATCTGCCTTTTTCCCCTGCTGTGTTACGGCACTGTCCCACTGTGTAGCACAACCTGCTGACTTATAACCAGACCCCACAGGTGATGGATTTTTCTACCAGGACCTGGTATGCTGGAAACGAATCTTGATTCTTTTTCTCCTCTTCATTTCAGATTGAAGAAGAAATTGATCTCACGGGGGTGGTGAGGTTATCAGAAAAACGGAAACCCTTTGTACCCGAAAATAACATTGAAAAAAACCGCTGGCACTATCGTGACCTGGAGGCTATGGCAAAGGTGACCGGTGCTGAGCCCATCTTCATTGATGCCGATTTCAGTAAGTCCCAGAGGAACCCGAATCCATAACCAATTTATGTCAGTCTCCCCCTTTTCTCTGTTATGTATTTCCCTATGCCATTTCCGGAGGTATCCCGCTTTCTAAGTTTACTGTACGTGGTTTTGAAGGCACAGCCACTGGCTTTGCTGGTAACTTGGGAACACTACTGCCCAGAGGAGTGGGCTAGCTTTGTGACTCACCACACACACGGAGTTGCTCACTTGACAGAGCACGGGCAGCCCTGGGCTTTGCAGACCAAACATTTGACTCGTGCACTGTGCTGTACCTGCAGGAAGCACGGTCCCAGGAGGGCCCATTGGAGGCCAGACAAGAGTGAGCCTGAGAAATGAGCACATGCAGTACATCGTGACCTGGTAAGCTACCTGGCCAGCAGTCTGCCTGACCTTGGTTTTTCTGGACATGAAGCCTTAAACTGCTTTCTGTTGATTCCGCTGAAAGCAAGGAAATAATTTTTCCCTGGCATTCTTGCTCCTGCATCAGGGAGACTGGGTGAGATCTTCAGCTGCAAACTGTTTTAACCTAAATAGTATTTCCCAGATAGTTTGAAATAGCTTTATTAGTGAACTGCAGCTGACTTAAGGAGGCTTAATCAACCTTGAAAATACCGTGTGTATATATATATATTTTTTTTTTTTTACTTTTCATCACAGGTATGGTTTGTGTGCTGCAACTTCATTCATGTGGTACAGAAAATTTATACAAAAAATACCTGTATGAGGACAAGGATTAATATCTACTCTCCTGTACTGTAGTCAAGACTGCAGTCTGATCAATCCTGAAGAATTCAGTCTCAGGGCACGGGACTTCCCAGCTGATGCTGGCAGCAGTTTGAAAGCACTGAACTTCAGAATTAGTGGTGGCTGTTGAGACACTTGCTTACATCAGCTTTCTGGATATCTCAAGGATGGATTTTCCTATTGTTGGGCAGAGTTTGGTCACAAGCTACAAAACCTTTTCTTCTCCACTGCTGTGTTTTTTATGCTCCGTCTCAGCAAATAACAGCAAGGGATTTTATGAATCAAAATTTTTCAGAGTAGTCATTCCTGAAGTCAAGACTGATGCACTGCAGTTGCATCAGGATCAATAAAACAGGCCTGCAAGTACTTGTCTTGTCATTTACGTTGCATATCTTATAACTTAAGGGGCAGACCTGAATTAAATGTAAATATTCTGGACTCCAGTCTGAGTGAGACAGCATTCAGCTTTACAAGAACACTATCAGGCCTAGCAGAAATAACTAAGAGCTGCCTCAGCTTGGGCTGGAGCCTTACCAAACTTGGTTGCCTCCAAGAATTCCACAAGACCGAGTTGACAGTCAGCGAAGAACAGAAGGACGAGTAGGTTTAGATACTTCCTCCATTACTTTAGCATGCCTTTACTGACCGTCTTGTAATGAAAGAGGCATTACAAACCTCTGAAGGTCCTGATCTGCTTAGTCCATGGAAGTGTCACAACTCCGTATATAAACATGGCTTTATAAAATGCACGCAGTAATTAAGTCTAAGCAATAATGACGACTTACAGTTATTTCCAAGTCAGATATCTGCATAACTAAGTTAGGCTTAAAGCCTGAAATAGCCTAGCCTAGCCCATTCAGTGTTAGGATCACCACAGGATGTGCAGCTGTGGGGCTGTCAAGAGGCTGTGCTTAAAGAAGAGGAATGTAGGGCTAGCACAGCAGCCATGGGCAATGGTTCTAAGGGAAGTAACAGCCTGCTCTCTGCCACCTTCTGTGCAGTTCTATCCAATCATTTGGTTGTAGGCAAATACAGAAGTCAGGCAACAATCACTTGCAACCCACTGGCTGGACCCCTCATTAATAGAGACCACTGACATTTGATCTGGGGGTTTATTCTTTTTTTATGTACACAAACCATGGTTCCAAATCAGTACATCTTTAGCCCAGCTTAGTAGCCAGTTCTTTAGCCTTTGCTTTTTCGAGCTTGGCAATGCGAGCCACAGATTTTGGACCCAAGACGTTACCACCCCAGTGACGACGGATCTGCAAAGAAGGGAGAACAAGTTAAACACCTCATACAGTGTCTCACTTTGTCACTCAGTTGATGTGCTCAGTTCCACTCCATGCACAAGGGGAAGAACTCCCACAGTTAGGAACTCCTACGTGTTTTTAAAGCGGTGAATTACATTCTGGGAGCAGCACAGATGTGATAGTTGGCAGTCTTTCCCTATCATCACATTAACTTCAGGACTTCAGGGATGGAGTCAAGTCTAGCTGAAGTAGGTATCTTTACATGCCTCTCCTTGTGTTAGCTCAGTCTGCCTCTAACTTGGTGATAGAATTCATCTTGTACCCTACCCTCAGGCAAACAATGTGAATACTTCAAAAGAAAAAAATAACCTAGACACAATCTACACCCAACAGGCTTTAAGATGACCTCAGTCTGAAACAGCAATCTGCATTTTACTGAGAAGCTACTGAGGATGTTAACAGTATAAACCTGAAAGACAAGAGCCACATGACTTACCTCATCGTATCTGTCATTGTAGTTGGTCTTGACAGCCTCCACCAGCTTTGCAAGGGCGCCCTTATCCTCCCTGTTGGTGACAGTTACATTTCTTTGGAGCACCAGTTTAATCTTTTCTGGAAGTCTTTTGTCTCTGAATTAAGCAGCTCATAATACCGACACCATTTTTCAGGTTAAGTATAACCCTCATTTGCAAAAGGTTAATCACACAAACCAGCAGTGCTGTAGGAACTTACAATGCTTATTGTTCAATTTGTACATTTAATAGTAACATATTCATTTTAATAAGCCAAAGTCATCTCTGTTTCAGGATCTGGCAGACTGCTTCATACAAGATGACAGAGATAGCGCATGCAAACTCAGTTTTAGTTCTTTAAACTAGACAAACTCAGATTTAATATCCATCTGCCCTATGATCTATGCTTACAGGCAGTCTGTTTTTTTTCTCCTGTACAGTAAAGAGAGTCAGCACACACAATACTTACGGGTTAACCTGGGTGAAAGCAACACAGGTACAAGTTTTCCTGTGGACCAGTCGCCCCAGCCTGGCCTTGCTCTTGATGATGCAGTATGGCACTCCCATCTTGCGGCACAGAGCTGGCAAGAAGACCACAAGCTGAAAAGAGAGGGAGCGTGCTGTATCACAAACAGAACACCTCAGTAGTGTTTCAGCTGATCTGGGCTGTGGCAATTGCTCAGTGTTAAAAAGCTCGTTTTGCTCTTCATTGCTGATTCAGGTGAAGAAATTCATACATCATCGCAAGGGCCAAGCCTCATTTTAAGTCCAAAAAAATCTCTGAACGTGCATAAGCATTCCAGCCTTCATAAATAAGTTGATGTGTTGTAACACAATAAGTTTGTCCTAAAATGCACTCTCACCCCAAATCCACTTCTGACCTCAAGTGGAGTTACACAGGCAGCCTCTGCCATGCACCACGGACTATGCTTACCTCAATGGGGTCTACATCATGGGCAATCACCACAAGCTGAGCTTTCTTGTTCTCTACCAGAGTCGTGACAGTGTTAACACCTGAAAAACAAGTTACAGAAGTCTGTTTCAAGTCAGTCTCTTTTCCAGAGCTTTCACATAAGCCTCACCGAATCTGCTGTTTTCACAGCACATCCTTCATAATGAAAGCTGATCACATCCATTCAGTAACACAGAGAAGACATTCCATGGACAATTTGCTAAAGCTCAGGGTTAAAAAGCTCGTCTATTTTGCTCTTCACTTTGAGCTCAGGTGAAGAAATTCAAACATCACTGCCATAGCATGTCCAATCCTGTTTGGCTGGAGCAGAGCACCAACTTTTCTCTCTAAAAGACCACATTCCCATATATGCAAGTAAGGAATTTCATAAATGCATACCTGCCCGGAGAACTGGGGGTCTCTTAGTTGGAGTATCTCCCTTTCCTGCAGCTTTCTGCTCAGCACGAGCCAACAGCCTCTGCTTCTTCTCTTGCTTAGTTTCTGGCCTGTATTTGTGCGCCAGCTTCAGAAGCTGCGTGGCTGGAAGAGAACATGAACTAATTAGTAACGTAGCTTGAAAATCTCAGTGTTGCCTTTTAAAGGACTCGAGTGCATCAAGAAGCACCTGCTGAGGAATTCTGGATTTGCATCCTTAAGTAGGACCTCTGATACTATTTCCCTTTTCAAAACAGTAATTCACGCCAGCACACTCAGAAAGCAGCTTGCTGTTCCCACCATCAGTCACCATTAAAGCTTCCCTGAAGAGCTCCCGGAGACATTGCAGCTTACTTCTTTTTTTAACAAGTCTTATTTTGGTCTCTTTCCTGACACACGCGCGGATCTAAACATCAAAGACCCAAGCCACGAGATTTTGTAGGCCACATCCTTACCTGTTTGGCGGTCCAAAGCCTGAGTGAACTGGTTAATTGCAGGAGGCACCTTCAAGCGCTTGTAAAGAATGGAGCGCTGGCGCTGCAGCCTGATGTAGCGGGGCCATTTCACAAAACGTGTGAGATCACGCTTAGGCTGGATATCCTGTCCTAGAAAGACAGACTTTAACTCAAAACTGTTCCCAATCCACACAGTAAGAGCATGGAATAGGCAAGAGTGCATCAGCGATCTTGGTGGTTAGGTATGTCAGCACTACCATTCAGATAGCAAGTATTTTTTCACATCATCTGCACACGTAACAAAAGTAGTATTATAGAAACCTGAAGTAGTTGACCGTGTCACATGTAAAAGGGCAAGACCCACTGTAACACAAATACACAGTGAATCTTCGTCGCATAGCAAACTGTCACAGCCACCTTCAATACCAAGTGGAGTACAGCTCTACCCCGATGATGGTAAAGCAGCTGCCTTTGTGGCCTGCTCCATTCCACAGCTTTGTCACAGTACACTTCTATATAGTTACACGCAACAAACCAAACCACAGTCCTTGAAACACCCTGTATATCCCCTTACTCACCAATGCCAAAGTTCTTGGGCCTCTTCTCAAAGAGGGGATTGACAACCTTCTTGGCCTCCTGCTTCTTGACTACAGCAGGGGCAGGTGCCACCTTCTTTCCCTTGGCCTTTTTTCCTTTCGGCTGCAAATAAGAGATACACCTTTTTTTTTTGAACCTTAAGCACTTAGTGGACTTAAAGAACATGCAGACTACCTTAAAAACATGCTTTCACAGATAATTAATAAGCCCCGCTGCCTCCCAACCCGACAAAAGACCAAAGTAAACCCTTCGATGTGACCTAAAAGTGCTTATGAGACGACCTAGTTCAGAACAACGAGCTGCTTTCCTCAGCGCACCCGGGGCCTGCAAGTCTGCCCGGTTCCCATCCCGCCGCGGGAGCGCAGGCCCAGACCCGCCTCCCCCATCTCGGCTTCGGCTCCCGCAGGCCCGACCGGACACGAGCCGCCCTCCGTGGCACCGCCAGGCTGCGGAGCACCCACACCGCCACCACAGAGGGCTGCGGCCCGGCGAGGTGCGCGGATGGCGCTGGATGCCGGCATCCCCCTCCCCAAGCCCGCAGCTGCTCACCATCTTGGATGTATAGTAAAAAAGGCGGAACTGGGCATGCTGGGGAATTTCTATGTGGCACGACCTCTCGCGAGATGTTGGGCCGGAAGGGGCGGGCCCAGAAGAGGGGCTGGCCGGAAGGAGCGGGCGGCCGGAAGGGGCTGGCTGGACCGGAAGGGGCGGTAGGAAGGGAAAGGCAGACATGGCGCAGCAGCGGGCGCTACCGCAGAGCAAGGAAACCCTGCTGCAATCCTATAACAAGCGCCTCAAGGATGACGTCAAATCCATTATGGACAACTTCACCGAGATCATCAAGACCGCTAAGGTGAGCGAAGGCCGTAGCTGGGAGGGGAGGGTGTACCGAAGGCCCTGAGGGGAGGGTGTGGGACAGCAGAATTGGTCTGTGGATAACCTGAAAGCGAGAGATTAGGATTAAAGCCTAGGCATACTGGCGTAGATGGAAATAAAACGCTTGTGATGCAGCAATTATATGTCAGCATTTGTGTTTGTAAAGGTGAATTTATACATTTTTGTCTTTAGATTGAGGATGAAACTCAAGTCTCTCGAGCAACCCAGGGTGAACAAGATAACTATGAGATGCATGTCAGAGCTGCAAACATTGTAAGTAGTGCTTTCATAATCACTTCATGGGGCAGCACATCCTTCAGCAGTTGTTCGGTTTGTTATTGTATCTAGAGAAGCCTGTATAGCACTCAGGAGAACAGCTGCCAAAAGAGTGACCTGATGTTTGGAGTGGTAGCGGGCTGAATCCTTTCTCTAGGGCAAAGTTTGGTAGCCTGTGCTGTCTACTACAGGCTTCTGTCAGAACTCTCACACACTGAGGGAACTCCTGTGTAGTTAGGGATTTGGCAGGATAAGCAGCTTGGGAATCCTTGTTTTAGAGCTGGAATAAAGTCTTGTTTAAATGTGTTTAATAACACTGTGTGATTTTTCTTTCTCTTACAAGGTCCGAGCTGGTGAGTCCTTGATGAAACTTGTGTCTGACCTGAAGCAGTTCTTGATCCTCAATGATTTCCCGTCTGTAAATGAAGCTATCAACCAGCGCAACCAGCAGCTGAGAAGCTTGCAGGAGGAATGTGACAAGAAATTGATTGCACTGCGGGATGAGATCTCCATTGACCTGTATGAGCTAGAAGAAGAATATTACTCTTCCAGGTACAAATAGGGCAGTGGACTTCTGTCTAATGACTCCAGGCCTTCTGGGGGAGTCAGTCCAAACAAACAAATAGTCCTTATAGCGTAGGTCTTGAGAATGTTCCCAACAAAATTTCATTCCTGTTCGTAGTTTGGTCAAACTCTTTCTGCAGTTTAAAACAACTTCCTCTTCCTTGCAGATATCCTACAGGTCATAAGTGTCATATTGAAGGAGGTATTCACAACATCCACCTCTAGGTGCTTCCTTTAGTTGGTTAGATTTGACAGATGATTACGAAGGAAGCCTAAGAAAATTATTGTAGAAGATTAATTTCCTTAGGAGGTTATATCCTTCTGGAGGCATCTTTCTCTCTCTCTAACAAAACTAGCTTGCTGAGCTGGGTGCTGATGTTAGATGAGATGGTGATGTCCCATATCCTTGCTGCGAGTTCTTTCACAAGTGGCCTGCAAACACAGTGTGCCTTTTACCTTGTAGTCCACTGCCCCAGCTGCCTGGAGTCTTTTTGAGGTGAACATCTGAAATGAGCAAAAACGATGTGCTCAGTTTCATCTAATTATGAAGTATCGTGATAGGATTTTTTATGAAAGATTTATTACTGATGTGTTTGAGGAATTTTTAAGATTTTTAAAAAGACTTTTACATAGGAAACAAGCTTTAGATAATTCAGACACTTTATTTTTTTAATTTTTTTTTGTCATGCACTCCAGCACTTCTAACTGATTATGCAGTAAATGAAAGCAAGAGAAAACAACTGAGAATCAGATTATGTTGGCTGCACTGTCCAAACTAAGTGAAGCCAGTGCAATAATGGTGTGAATTATAAACAAACATTTACCTTTTCAAAATCTTACTCAAAATTCTTATGACCAGGTTTTCCGTTTTTGTCTCTCCTTTCTTTCTAAAAGCTCTTGAGTGTCTATAGCTCCAGCTAAGTCAACTAAAACGATAATTGCACAATATACTTGGCAGTTAGGCCATTGTTTATGGGTAATGTATTTTAAGAGTAGAACTCTTTTAAAGAGTTCTTAAAGAGTTAAGGTACTGATATGACATAGCTTAGAACCAGCTATGTTGTTTTAAGAAAACCTGAGATAAAAGTTTAGAGTTGTTTTTCAGTCTTTACTTAGTTTTTTTAGGGCGGTGTGGCAAGGGGTCCTCGAAGTGCCTCAGAAAGAAAGAGTGATGATCACAAACCTAAGCACCGGTCCTGGCATTAATAGGTCAGGGATGTATCTGCTGCACAGACTGCATGCAGCATGGTATAAGCTGCGTCCAGAATGACGCAGTGTGGAGGGAAGTGCCTCATGAGTGCCAGAGGTTCCTCTCCCACACTGGCACTAGGCTGCTGTGTCTGTGTCTCAGCAGTTTTGTGTTCTGAACTAAGGGGTTCAGACCATGCTAGCATGGTGTCTTCACCTGACTGGCATGACATGCCACCTGAAGCAACCCTTCATAACAGAACGGACTTCTAAGCACAAAGTTTTATTTTCTGATACACTAAAGTGGGTCTACCTTTGTGTTCTTTTTTATGAGGGTGGTGCTGAGATAAGGAAACCTGACTTGTCTACAGAGCTATGATCCTTCCACTGAAACCTCTTATCATGTAGCACTTAATCATTGCTTTTAGCACGTACTACTTTCCTATGCTCTTTCCTGTCTTTTTCTGCACCAAAGAAATAGTGTGTGTAAATACAGAAATGGTGATTTATTCAAAGTCCTTTTATAATTAGAATATTATGATATTTAAAATGAAATTTTATTGTCTAATGTGGGGAAAGGGTTTCTGTTATGTCACGTAGCCTTAGAGCGTTAATCATGTTTAAATGGTTGTGAATGCTAAAGCTGACTTGCCCACAAGTGGGCATTCTGTACTGAGCTGGGAGCCCAGCTGGGGTTTCCTCTCTGTACTGTATTACTTTATCATGGGGCTTAATCCCACGGGATTTATAAAGAGTCCTGCGTGGCCAGGACGTTGGTTCCATGCAGCCATCCTGCCAGACTGTTCTATGATGCCTCAGATTCCCTGAAGGTCACTGGTGAGTTTATTTTAGATTATCCCTCCAGGGAAGGCTGTAGAAAAGTGAGCTCCCTGCAGCAGCAGGTGCTGCAGAGCTGTAAGCTGCACCATGCTGCATAGCTTCCTTTCTTCCTGTGCATTGTTTCCAAGAACTGTGGAAAGATTGTAAAAGGGAGTGTCTCATGTCCAGCAGTTGACACTACCATGATGCTAATGGCAGCTGGAAGACAGCTCCTTGCTCCACAGTGAGTAGGATGTGCCTCAGCTGTAGGGCTGGGCTCCATTGTGAGGCTTTTTATGTGTACCTGGGGGTTTTGATGAGGGGACCTGTAATAAGCAGGTCCATGAAAATAAAGCTGAGTAGGAATCCTTACTTTCAATCTCAGTTCAGGTATTTTCCTGGAGCTGTTCCTTTGTGCACAGACATTGCTGTGCGCCCCGTGGAGTAGAGAAGTCCCTTCCACAGAGTAAGAAACCTTCAGTCAAAGGGCAGAACAGAAGGTTGAGTGGTACTGCTGTGGGCTGTGCAGCTGCTTCTCATTCACCCTGCCTTTCGAGGAGTGTACGTGAGAGGTAGAGCTAAGACTTTAGGAACTGTTGTTTAAGACAAGTGGGAGAAGCACCTACACTATTGATACAGGTAAAATGTTCTTAGTAACTAATCCGTCAGGACATGCATGGGTGCAGTGTTCAGGCTCACCTTGGAAACCATTGCTTGATGTTTAAAACTGGCAGAAAAGGGACCGTAGTTCTGATTGAGTCCCAGAGTTCTTCACTAATTGAATGCAAACTTGCTTTGTGTTGGGAACTCTAAGGCAGGGTGATTATGCTCCAGCAAAAGGAATCTTCCAAGAGATTTAACAAAGGCCCCAGATATAAAATATATCCACTGCCTTCCCACTTCTGGTACGAAACCGATTAGGTCATGCTGTAAGAAAAACACTAAAAAAAATTGGTGCTTGCAACTAGCGCTTTGTGTGCTTATTCTTCAAAGCAGTAACCCCCGAGTCCGGCTTGCTTTTTCTCATTCTAAACCCCCAAACTTGTATTTATGTTCCATTGCTCCCTCCTCTGAGACCACAGGAGCTGTCTTTGAGTGTGGACTTAAATCTCAGCATTTCATGTTTGTGCAATTTGAAGTGTCTCGTATTTCTGCACTTAAAATATTTTGCAAAGCATCTATTCAAGTCCATACGTTAAAAATGTAAATAAAGCTGCAACAAAAAAATCACTTGACCCACTGGGTTTGTTTTACTCCAATCACAAGCTGCTTTTTGCTCCAGCACTCACTTTGTCTTGGGTGTGTCTCTCGTGTGTGCAGCTCCTTCCTCTCTTTGGAATTTGCTCTGGTTTTGTTCCAGTTTCTTCCAACACTTTCCTTTTTGGTTTTTGCCCTTCTGCATTGTGTTTTCCTCGGAGCACGGTCAAGAATTAGCCAGTTGTTTGCTTTCCCACAACGCTGGTTCATCTGATTCTATAGTCTGCAGGAGTCAAATCCAGCAAGCTGCTTTTGTATGGACTCTGGTACTGCTGAAGCCTGTAGAAGCTGTCAGTGCTTCAAAGGCTGGGGATTTTCAAAAGAAGACCCAGGCCTTATGTGGGACACTTTACTGAGACAGTAAGGGTGTAAATAGACTTAAATGTAGAGCGTGATTTGTATTTTTTTTCCCTCACGTAAGTTGTTACCTAACTACTAGTGAAATTATTAGGGATCTGTGCCTCACTCAAACTAGTAGAACTCCTATCTTTGAGGTTCGAGGACCTCAGTCCAGATCTGTCTGTGGACTCATAGTGTCTGGATTAGAACTGAGACTCTGTTTCAGTTTGGAGCAATAGCTTTGCCTTTGAAATTTCCCTGATCCTTACTAGGCCCTTAAGATTCAATAATAGCCTTTACAGGGTATTTTAGGAAGGACCAGTATCACAAGACTTGTGATGAATTTGTGAACACAGACCTTATATCCATGAACATTTTTTTGCTGTTTTCTTAATGCTTTGCTTCTGTCTTGCTTTTCTCCCTCTCCTCTTTCCTTCCTCTCCTCCTTTATCATTGTACCTGCTGCTTCTCCTTACTGGTTTTTTTTGTTCTGGAAAGCTACAGTCTATGTGACAGCAATGATCTACCATTGTGTGAAGCCTACTGGAGGGAAGATTTTGATACGCTGTCTCCTGAAAGCCTCTCCATGCCTCTGACAACTGCCACAGCAGAGCAGAGCATTGCTACCTCTCAGAGCTCAACCCCATCACACCCTCACGTGAATGGGCATGGGGCAGGCCCGACAGACCACTCCTGAAGAGGATTCTTTGCTGCTAGACACGTTCCTCCTGGTGGCACTGAAGAAGTCTTCCACCTGCTGTACTGAGTGAGCATCTCCCCATCAGGACAATGCACTGGAGCTGTATTTGCAGGTTTCTGCTCACTGGACAGCCACAGTGCTTTCTCCATGCCTGGGACATTGCCTTGAGTGTTCCTCTCACTTAAGAGAAAGTGATAAGTGAATACAAAGCTGATTGTTCTAACAAATCAGAATTAAGTTTGCATTTCCGTGACAGTTACATGTGGAGTTGATTAGAAATCCAGTGTTTGTTTCCATTTGAGTTTCACAATAAGTACATGTTGGAGTGCTGGTGGTTGACTTTGGTTGGTTGGTTTAGAAAACTTGAGCCAAATCTGGGGATAGTGACTGTTCTGGGGCTCTTTACCCTATTTCTCACAGTTATTGACATTCTGGCTGCTTTAAAGCTTTCTCAGGTTGCCATCAGACAACCTGTAATACTTAAGAATCTTGCAGTATTTTTTACTCAGTGTTCTTCACTGTTGAAATGCTTCACAAACTTGAACTTCTTGCTGTGAATTGTTTAGGAGGCTCTCGGGGAGGCCTGTATTGAAAAGCAGTGTTCTTCCTTTTGGGAAGCAGAGGGCAAACAGAATCAGACTGAGGTGTTAATAATGTGAACTTGCTTAAGGCTACAGATAGAAGCAGGAACACGCTTTGATTAGGCTGATTCCAACGGTTACACAACAGCTGTCTATTAACATAGCCTGAGCTAACGTTTATATTCTTTAATAATTTTATGTAATAAAATTTTGAGACAACCGAAGTGTGCAGAGCAGAGGGGTTTGCTCAGTTAGTTTCCTTCCAAAGACATCATCTTGGTGCTTTGTCTGCAGCTGTTGGGCAGCTTGATTTTTCTGCCCTTTATCTGTGCAGTTGTTCTGAGTTGACCCTAAGAGTGCATTGAAGGGAACAGAGTTGGACTGGAACGTGGCCGTGGTGGCTGCATTACCAACAGACAGTTCAGTGGAGCTTCTCCAGCATTCTGCTGTAATGTCTTGTTTGTTACAATGTGAGTTTGGTTTACTTATTGTTCTATTTTCCTTCCATTCCATTTTTTTTTTCTTTGTAAGTAGGTGGTTTAATAAAATAACACTTTTATATAACTGAAGTGTGTGTTTTCAACGGCAAGTTTTTCTGACAACGTGAAGCATGAACAAATGCTAGTATGTTCCTGTACGACCTGAAGAAAATCACTCCTTTTGCAGCTGTAACAGCACCAAAGCTGGAAGAGCAGCTATCTGGGAACCTCCCTTAGCGTTGCACCTCGTGTTTGCAGAACTGGTCCGACTGTGTTCTGCCCTGCCACCCCAAACTGAGGGTGGAGGTCCCCAGCCCTAAAGGCGGACGGAGGAGCAAGGGCGGGCGGGCGGCCCCCCCTGCACCGGGGAGCAGTGAGGCGCCTGAAGCATCATGGCGGCGCCGTGCTGACAGCTGTTTCGCGCCTCGTCGCGTAGCTGTGCCGTTACTTCCGGTGGTAGCGTGACGTCACATCCGGCTCAGGGCACTCGCATTACTTCCGGTGTTATAGGTGGGGGGTCGGGCTCTTTCCATCGCGCCGTTGCTCCCGGGCTTTGTCCGCTGCGCGTTGCGGCGATGGCCAGCCTGGCTGCTCAGGACGCCTACCTGCAGGGCTTGGCGAGGAAAGTCTGCGCGCAGCACGCCCCGGAGTCGCGGAAGAGGAAGTTCGGTAACGCTGTGGCTCGCGTCCCGCCGGGCTGCTGTGTGGGAACGTGGGCCTGCGGCGTGTCTGCCTCCGCCGGGTGCTCCGCCCGGGAGAGCTGTGTTGGTTTTAAGCAGAGCCGGTTGGTTTTAAGGAAAACCTGTGATACGAAGTTTCTGCCCTGGAAGTTAACGATCTCTACTCATGGATTCTCACACATGTGATGATGGCAGGCGAGAGAACGTGGTTACTGCTGAAGTGGCCAACCGTGTCTGGCTGTGCTTAGATAACTCCTCAAGATTGATACGAGTGCTATTACAATTTTATATAGTATGCTTGTATTCGATATTCAGTCGTAACTGATCGTTATTGATGGTAAATGTGGAGTTGTCCTGGTTTTTATATTTTTTCCTTTGCCTTCTAGTATCGAAGCCAGGGCAGCCAGATGATGCTGGCAAGCAGCTCAAGAAAAAGAAGAGAAGGAAGTCCAGAAAGGAAGCTGAAAAGACAAATTCTCCTGCAGTCAAACAAGCGGTCTCTAACACCAATAAGCTTGTTCCTGGACAGAAAGCAGCCCCTCAGGCCAACAAATCATCTCCACTGGGTGTTAAACAGAACAAAAATGAGAATTCTGTTACAGGTAAGAATAGCAGAATTGTCTGTGGTCTGGTTAAAGTTTCCTGAGCTGAGGTAGCCGCGTTTCAGTTGGTTCACGTGCAGATGGTTTGGAAACCATTTAAGAAATGCAGTTGAATTGAAAACACTTTAGTTTATTCCATATACATAAATTTGCAGTGTGACCACTGGGTGGCTCTCTAGAAATATGAGCACTTGCTGATTTTTTTTTTTTAATGTATTTGATCATTTCTGGGTTTTATTTAATATCATTTCGTTCTATATCATCATATGTCCTCTTTCCATTATAAATAGGTAAAGCCTGATCATGAGGAAAAGCTGAATGGAAAGATGTATTTGGCATCTTTGTTTCCATTACCTTGGGATTAGCCCCCTTATAAGCCAAGAAGATAGAAGCTCTTGAGTTCATTAGAATTTCATTTTTTGCTTTCATAACATCTAAAGAGTTCTCATAGCTTTTCCCATAGACATAGAAAATTCCTCTGTTTAGCTGGTGCTGTATTTTAAGTACTTTATGTTCTTCCTCTCATTTTCAGGTGCCAAAAGTGAACTTGATTCCACTTCCTTTTCCACAATAAATCTCTTGCGTCAGAGACTACATGAGAAGATTAAAGAAGCTTCTGGGCGGGTATGAGAACTCTATACTTCACATGCATGTGGATACAGTATGAATTCTCCCTAGGTTCCTGGGGCATGTGGTGACTGTGATCTTCCAAGGTTTAGGACTGGAGATAATTCCATTTCCTAAGGAAGTGCCTGTAGGACTCGAACAATACCTGTTTTTTTGGGGGGGGTCCAGAAAAATACGTGTGAAAAGTTTGGAGGAGTGTGTGCTCTTGGTGATTCTTCATGAAGAAAAGGCACTGAAAATCTGCAAGGGAGCGTAAGTACAGGGTTCTCAGTGAGAGTAAAAGGCTTGAAATACATTTACTATATGCATTTGGTATCTTTAAAAGCTGAGCCCACTGCTTCTTAAATACTGTGTTTCTAAGGAAGAGTTTGAAACTGGGACCTTGAGCACATCCCATTTCTATCTTTGTATTGTCCCTGTAAGGCTCCTGATTTGTGTTTGTCCTTTTTAGGATGATACCAAAGAATTACCCCCTTCAGTCCTGGAGAAGAGGCGACGAAGAAAGTACGAGAGAGAAAGGAAGAAGCGAAGAAGAAAGGAGTTGAAGATGAAGGCAAAGGCGGTGAAGGAAGAAACTGAGGAGGTACCTATAGAGCCACAAAGCAAAAAGGAGGAGAGCACAGGTGACATTGTCTTCAACAGGGTCAAAGTGCATGAAGACAACGAGCTGAACAAGATCCAGAAGAAAAAAGAGAAGAGGAAAGGAGTGAAGGGGAACATCACTCCTCTGACAGGCAGGAATTACAAGCAGCTGCTGAGCAGGCTGGAGACTCGGAAGAATAAGCTGGAGGAGCTCAAGGAGAAGGACCAGAAGAAAGCTCGGGATCTGGAGATCAAAATGAAATGGACGAACCTTCTGTATAAGGCAGAAGGCGTGAAGATCCATGACGATGAGGAGCGTCTGAAGGAAGCTCTGAAGCGCAAGGAGAAGCGCAAAGCACAGCGCCAAAAGCAGTGGGAGAAGCGAACAGAAAAAGTGGTGGAAAGGATGCAGCAGCGGCAGGAGAAGCGTCGCAAGAACATTCAGAAGAAGAAGAAGGAGAAGATAGAGCAGAAAAAAGCCAAGGCCCGGAAGAAAGGTCGTGTTCTGCCAGAGGACTTGAAAAAAGCTGGCTTGTAGTGGCCCGGGAGGCAGCTGGACTTGTGGCCTGGGCAGGGAAACTGTGGTTAATGGCTGCCGGTGCGATTCTCGTGGTGAACTTTAATGGGGTTGTTCCAGCACGTGGGCCTGCAGTTGGCCCAGCCTGGAATCCAGGTCTGGGGGTGTCACTGTCGCAGCTTCCCGAGTCAATAATAATAAATAAATAAATAAAAACAAAAAACACAGCTTCTCGTGTGTGTTTGCTAATTGTTTTTCCTATCCTGCGGAAGGTTTCTAAATTATTAGCTTATTTATTATTAGCCTTTTTATTATTAGCGCCGGGGGTTCTTTAAGGCGGCGGCGCTCCGTGTTCCCGCCCGGCTCGGTGGGAGCGTCCCTCGCTGCCATGGCAACGGGCCGGGCTGTTGGCCACGCCCCCTGGCGTTGCTATGGCAGCGCACGACGCGGCGCTCCGTGCCGGGAGGACGCGGTGAAGCTGCGGGAATGAATGGCAGCGCCGGCAGCGCGCGGCTCGGGGGGGGCGGTGCGCGTGATTGCCAACGGCGAAGTCTACAGGCAGCTCTTCGAGGATGAGGTAAAACACGAAGAAACGGGCAACAGCCGGATGAGTTCGTTGTGCTGCTCCGTTGTTTGTTTGAAGTAGAAATGAAGTGTAACCCTGCGGCGGGCCCGGCTGGGGTGTTTGGGAGTGCTGAGGCACCGCTCAGCCTGCTTCAGTTCCCCTCAGATGGAGGAGAGATCGTTTTCAAAATGGGGGAGGGATGAAAAAACTTTTGGACGACAATTGTTATGCGTATGCCTCGCTTTATTTTGCTGTTCTGTTCTGAGGCCTTTACCCTCTCTCATCCGTTATTTTGTCACAGTTCTCTGTTCAGTGGAGGATTGCAACTCGTTCTGGATTCGGGTTTTGCAGGCTCGCTGGGTGCGCTCGCTGGGCGCAGCACGGAGAGGGCGGCTCCGTCTGCACGAGGACCTGGGCAGCTCGGCCGGCACGGGGCCATCGCCATGCAATGGGAGGAAGGAGACTGCGGGAGCAAAGCTGCTGCTGGGCAGGTAGAGAGCAGGAGCAGAACCTCCTGGCTGCGTGGCAGTGTGACTCTGCCACCGCAGGCATGGAGCTGTAACGCTGGGAACCCAGTTTTTTGGTCATGGCACTTGTAGTCTATCTCCTTTTCACCAAATGTGAAATGAGTACGCTGAGCTGCTGCTGATTCTCAGGCTAATCATTAAGGTTGGGAACTGCTGCTAAGATCATCTAGTCCAACCATCAGCCCGTCAAATGTCTGTGATGGCTTACACGTGCACAACTTTCCTTTTAAAAAGCTCTTGTATGATTATTTTGTTGTTCAGAGCAACCTGGATGTAAGCCTCTATGTATTACAGATACCATCTGATATATGTAATTGTAGCTTAAATGCTAAGTCAGGTCTTGAAGCAGTGATGGAGCACCTGCTGGGAAGGCAGGGCCAACCCAGGGGAGCACAGGTGCATGCAATGATGCAATGCACCAGGATCCACCCCTGCCCAGCCCTCATTTAAGGGTTGGCAGTGGAGGTGAGAGTTTCTCTCTGGCAATCTCTGTGTACCTGAGGCCTTCTGAAGGTGAGCAGCTTCTTTCCTTTATTTCTGTGCCCACAGCTGTTGTATTTGAGCAAGTCCTCCCTTGCTGCAGCCTGGGACCTTGCTGCTCTGCTGTCATTGCTGCACTTTCCATTGCGTAACAGTAATATACACTATTGAGCTATGTTTTATGTTCTTTGGTGGTTCACAGTAATGATTATGCAATATACCATTATTCTTAAGTAGGTTTGTTTCCCATGTTTTGAAAACTATTTCCTTCAGTTTAGTTGACTTGAGCCTCTTGTTAGTGGGGCAGGTGCTGTGTGGTAGTAGGAACGCTCAGCTCTGCTCTGAGCAACGTTCATAAACATGAAAGTAAATTAGTGCCCACATCCTTTTCACCATAACCTTCATGCTGAATAAGTACACCCTCATTCCTCCCAAGCTGGAGCACAGCACCCTGATAGGGAGGTAAAGGCTGTTTCCTTCCATTTGAGAAGCAACGCCATTAAATCCTATGAGCCATATTCTCTGAAGTCAGAGTGAGGCTTTTGTTTGCTTAAATGTTATATTTTGCCAGTTAAATGGAGCATCGTACCAATTGCAAACCTGTGGTCTCACTTAGTACGAAGCGAGGCTTTATGCTCTGTTTCAGGGAAGCTACAGCATCTCAGGTGTCCTGGAAAAGTGAAGATGTCCTTGCAGCTGAGGAAGTCAGAGCCCTACCCGATCTTGTTGGTAAAATGTATTTCCCTTAATGTCAGGTATTTTCATTTTTGTTTGGAGGAAACCGCTGTATGTACAATGTTTTGAGCTGAATAAGGTATAATATTGAGCTCAGAAGCGATCTGATGTGTTTTATAATGATTTGTATGTAATTATGACAATGAAGAATCCACATGTAGGGGGGAAGTGAAACTGTCAATCAATGACAATTAGAGTACAGAAGGTAGTGATGATATAAGCTGATTTAAAACTGCCATTTCTCAGCATCGCACCTGAATGCTACACAGACAGTAGAGCTTAGAGCTCTGATTTAGTGATTAATTGTTCTCATCAGCTCTAGGCTCCATCATTCTCCTTTTCTTCGCAGAGGTTCCTGAGGAAAGCAGAGGCAACCTCTTGGAGCTCGTGTCAGAATGCCGGCGAGGCCGCCACGGCGCAGCACTGACCTCAATGCACCGCGAGCTTGCTTGTGTCGCCAGGGTGAGGCTGGAGCTGGCAGCGCAGGTGGTCTAGAACAGAAGCTGAGAGCCTGATGTTCAAAGCATGGGGCTGACTTCTTTACCTTCTTCAGGAAATCGAGCCCTTTGTTTTGGAACCCGGAGATCTGCTGTTGACCAAACTGATGGAATCTGATAGAAAAATGGATGTTCTTACGAAGATGGAGCTCGATGCCACTCTGGAAGGCTTCTCGATTGAAGTAAGGCAGATTTTGCTACTGTCAGCTCTTTGGTTATTGGTACCTGTTGTTTGTGGTCTGTTTGGTCAGCGCAGCAGCACACCTGCCTATGTCTTGCTGCAGTTTTCTGATAAGAATGCATTTTTTTTTTCCCCACGTTTAGTTTTTCACTGAGATTGAGAGTAAATCCTTCTTGCAGGATTTGGAAGAACTGTGGATGACCATGCAGCAGGAATCCTTGACCAGAAAGGAGTGGGTTCGGGAGTGGAATGAAACCTTAAAAAAGGTGGAATGGAGCCGAGCTGACAAAGTGAGCTCAGATTTCAGGAATCACAGATACCAGGAAGTAATCAGTCAAATAGCAACAAAAGTGATTGATTTATTTTTAGTTGCTTTTATGAATCAGTATCTAATAATTTAGCATCAATATTTAAAGATTCACTTCTCGATCTGTCAACCAATTGAATTTATTTGGGGAAAAAAACAAATTCTTATTAATATCATTGAAGTGTCAGTTCCCTAAGGCAAGCAGTTGTGCAGAGCCTTTTGTGTCTTTCTGATTCTTGTGTTGTACAGATTACAGATGTGCTGAGGAAGTATACTGCGATGCTGGAGGAAATTTCCTTCTTGTCATCAGCAGATGTCCACAGGTTCATCAACGATGAGGCCATGGTAAGCCCTTTTCATTGGGAGTCAGCTTCACCTGTAAGAAGACAGCGATCTGAAATCCCCCCCACCCCCATATTTTGCTCTTTTCTCATTTTCAAATGGAAATGATTGCTGCTACCTGTCAATCTCTGCCATGTAGGAGAGAGGTTTCTATATTGCAGGGGTATTTCTTGTCATTTCAATTCTTCTTCCTCAGTCTGACACGGAGCTGGCACTTTCTATTCCTGTCATATACTGCTTTTATTCCTGTCTTTATGTTTTCATACGCAGATGATTAACAGAGCGCTGCTGGCTAATCAGAGGGCGATTGCCAAACTGTTCTTTAATCTGATGAAATCAGAGATGAAAAGGGAATTATCGCTTCAATTGAAGTGGCGAGATAGAGTCAAGGACTGGAGGCTCATACGAAAGAACTGCATCATACAGAGTTTCAGGTCTGAAGTTTGACAACAGTTCATATTTTGGAGCATGAATAGCATAAAGTGACCGGTGTTCCATCACGTTTTCTATGAAAAGTAGTATTTTAGTATCTTTCCCCAATAAAACTCCAAACTTAGCTTTCTTGTTTTTAGCTGGTACTCCTAAGACATGTTTTGTGTTTGTGCTTCAAGCATTCGGTTTTTCCCAACGCATATTTGCATCGATGTATTCTTCCATCCTACAGAGAATTTATGGCAAAGGAGGAAATACAGGATCCCCAAATGGTGAAAATAGAAATGGAAAATATGATGAGCGGTCAGATTCTGCTTAATGAACGGAGGCTGGAATTGCTGCAGCATCTTACGTATGACTGACGAGAGTACAGTAACAAAAGTAGAGTTCTTGGTGTAGTCAATGAGGGACTTGTGGTGGCACCACTGCCCGTGGTGGGGGATGGAGCTGGATGACCTCCAAGGGCCCTTCCAACCCAAGCTGCCCTGTTAGTTTTTGATGTGACTGCTGAATGCTCTTTGCTCCATCTCCATCTGAGATGGAGCAAAGAGCATTGGTTGTCCAATGCAGCAGTAAGGCAGGGCCAAAATCTCTTCCATAAAGCTCTTTTTAATGGGGGGAAAAAAAAGTATTTTTTGGTGTCCTTGTTTGGTGCACCTGTTTCACTACCAAGGGGCTATCAAGGGCAAGAAATGCAGTAACACAGAACTAAACCTGAGTGATATATGAAGCTTTGTAGAAAGAGGCGGACGTGGATGGATGTGCATGTAAAAATGGGTGATGCTGTCAAATTTCTGGGTGGGAGATTGATCTGTAGAATTCCTGAAGAAGTGAATGTTAAAAGACACCTCATACTGCTATTTTTGAATTCTGTCCATTCTGACAAAAATAAGATGGTTTGGGTGCAACGCTGCCATCTTCAAATGCAGTTTTTCTTTTATAATGGATGTAGCAACAATGGAGATTTAATTCCCTGTTGGTAAACAGTGGCCTTGAAAAACTGCATTCATCTTGTTTTATTTTCATTGCTGAAATGGCCGTAAATAAAGCAGGGTAGTCTGGTTATGCTGATTTATAATGTTATCTTTTAACAACTGACTGGGTTATCTCTGAAGAGATCTGATATATTGTTTCCTATTTTGATAGCGATTTGTTGCCTCCAGCGAGCACACAAGCTGAGATTAATGAGTGGTACAGCTCCTTGGTGGATTTAAACAGAAGTATAGGTAAGGTGGGAAATCAGAAAACCAGTCTGGAATTCAAGCAGTTCTTTCTGTCTTGTTTTTTCCCCTATCAGTAACGAGTCAGGTGGGTGCTTGAAAGTATGTTTGCTGTGTTCTGGGAAATAGTGAAGTATTGTCAATGCTCTGTTTTCCATACCCTCCAGATGCCCACAATATGCAGTGTACGATGAAAATTCGTGCCCAGTATGAGAGTGTCGAGCAAAAATGTCTGGCAGAAGCACAGCTGTGCAAGGTCGGTACCACAGCGTTGTTGAGGTCTTGGAAGGGTTCTTGGTAATAGTATATGAAGTGTTGTTGCAGTGCTAGGGTTTGAGGATTGAGATAAGAAGATAAATTAGTCCCAACTGTTGCCTTGTTCTGCTGGGATACCCCCTGTCCGTTTCATTTCATGGTAGCATGTGGTATTTGTACTTGAAATGTGTAAAAGCAATAACAACTAGCAATGATGAAGGAAGTGCCGCCCCACGCTTGGGTAGTGACCTCAGGGTCAGAACCCTCAGTCTTGTCCTTAATCTCTCTTATTTTGGGGAAAAAACGTCACACTCAGCTCTGTTTTTCCCCATATCTGAACAGGATTGTACTGCTTACTTCCCAGAAGGTGAGATATGGGAGACTGAATCTTTGTCTTTGAAACGTGTTGTGTAGACTGGATGCTGGAGCTATAGGAAGTGCGAACCATTTTAGTCCGTGTTCATTTTCTAAAAGCCATATGATATTCTGTTATATCATATGTGTGTCAATAACTTCGTGTTTTTTCATTCAGAATAACCTGTTGAATCTGAAGGTTTGCACACAAGAAGAGGCTGAAGAAATGGTGGCTTCTGACTTCCTTCTGTTGACTGAGAAACTACGATGTCGGTTTGAAGAAGAACTGGAGCACATGATTGTATGTTTATTGCATTTACTCTTATTCCTCTTTAGGAATAGTCTATTATTCATGTGCTATGAATGTGCTTCTTAGGCTATTGGTGCCTTGCTGTAGTGTGATTGAGTACCTGTCCCATAAATAAAACAGGATGGTACCTAAAAAGCTAGGATGTGATTCAAGGGAAGAGTTTATCAGCGATGGTTTTATAATAAATTGTCAGAGGTAGGTTGGGTAGAGCCCATCCTGCCTGGAGGAGGAGGGATGGATTTGAATGCCCTTCTGAATTTCTGTCAGTCCTATCCTATATGATCCTATACGTGACAGTGACTGAGTAATTGCTCCTAAGATGAAGGATGGCAAAGTACTTCTGGGGTTGTGCAGATCTTGTTTATTCTATGCTTTATGGTACCAGAAGAATAAACAGAAGGTTTGATAGCTCAGCCTCTAAAACAAAAGTCCATATTCTTATCTGTTTTACTTGGACTATTTTTTCTTTTCAGAATAGAAGAGACTCTGTTGAAGGCTGATCGCCTTTTATCATGTCATATGTCCCCTTACTCTTGTATTTCGCCTTCTTGCACTCAGTTTCATGATAACTTGGATGTGTTTTTCAGAGAGGCTTTGAGGAGCTGGCTAAATGCAACAAGCAGAATTGCAGAGACCTGTATAGCTACTGTAAGGAAGCCAGTGTTCTCTGGGACATCCATCAGCTCAAACTGTCCCAGCTGGAGGGTGAACTCCAGAAGAAATTAGATGAATGCAGATGGAAACAGGATAAATCAATTCAGGTATAAGCATAAAAATAAGAATACAGTATGATGTAAAGAAAGGGCTTTTTAATGCAGAAGAGCCTTGTGAATTCAAGTGTATAAACAGTATAAAAATAAAAATGTAATAATTAACACTTATACTGGATTTTCTGGGTGTTACTTTCATGCTATCAACTATGTTTTTGGATACATTCTTGTAATTTATTTTTGGAGCCTAGATAGTTACAAAACATTTTAGTAAATACTAAATCACTTTTACTGGGTTCTTTTTATGTGGTTTTAGGTGATGGAAACTAATCTGGCTATCATTTTGGATAAAATGAGGACAGCGAGCTCTGAAAAAAACCTGAAGAAATCTTTGAAGAATGCCCTTTCTTCTTTGGATGGCATCAGAGCTGAGTATGAATTCTGTAGTGCAGACTTAATAAGTGTGTGTGGAAGCTGGTTGTACAGTTCAGGCCCTGTTCATGCTGTAGTATGACGATGTGGAAATACACTGCTTGGTGCTTCGCATAGGGATGTAAAATGAAACAATTTCCATACTGAGCAAGGTTAGGGCAAACAATACCTACGTTTAGGAGTCACAACCATGTGAGCACCTACAGCTCTACTTGCTGAATATTTTACCCAAAGGAAAACTGAATAGGCAGAGAGGATGCAGCCATAGTTTCACACCCAGAAGGTATCTTCTGTTGGTCAGATCTGACATATATTAGAAAACCATGAGGCAGATCCATATGCACACGCCCCACACTGAAACTGCTTTTAGAGCTGTTGGTTCAGTGCTCTTTACATTCATTAGGACCATTAAAACCAACCAAACAAAAGCAATATACCTTTTAATGTCAGGAAAAATATCACAAGAGGTAGCTTTTGCTCACTGAAGTGTGTATACCAAGTTAATCCCTACGAACAAGCCAGGATGTAATGTGTTCAGGTGTAGCAGAATAGTTGATCCCAGCCTGAAGCATTTATGAGATTTTAATCACAAAGATTTGGATTAAAGGGCATAGTAGTTATATTTCATTTTATTTCTATACATACTTAAGTCTCTTAACCAGCAGCTCTGAATTTAACAGGTATGAGGCGTCCAACAAAGTTCTCATGGAGGAAGTCACAAGTTACCCAGAAGCCATTTTGCAGGAACTGATTTCTTACAGTGAATCCCTTAGCCAATATTTTAATGTAAAAGAAATCTTCAAACAGGTATGAAGAAGTCAAACTTCTTTTGAAGTCTCCCAGGTGCATGATTTTTTTGAGACTATTGTAGGCTAATGAAGTAGATATATTTTGGAAAAGAATCTGAATCTCTTATAAGCAAGCAAATCCTTACTTTAAAATTGTTCTGTTGTTCCTTCAGAACTTGGAAGGAAAGATAGACTCCATGTTTCCAGGTCAAGGTAATACCTTGATAGTACATATAAGCCTTTCTGCTTGCTTGTTTTTCATCTGCATTTCTTTGTATTGTGATCACTAAAACTCTGCTTTCTGGAAATGATTAGCTGAGGTTTTGGAAGCTGAAAATCCGGGGGAGCAGCAAACGGAGAGTGTTGTGCAGGAAAATGAAGAAAAGCAAAAGGCTGATAGCTGTCAACAACAAAATGAACGAACAAATATTCCTGAGAATGAGAAGGTCTTTGCACAGGAAAGTGAAGAAAGAGAGGAACAAGAAGATGGAGAGAGCACTCTTCAAGGGAGTGACGAACTGGATGATATAGAACAGAGGGTGAGCTTTCCAGAAGTTAAGTGTGAGAGAATACATTTGAAAGTGATGGAAGCTTTTTGTAAAATCATGGCAAACAGGAGGTCACCTTGCTGAAATAAGTCTTAAATTCCTTAGCATATATTTAGTTTGCACACAGAGCATGTGTCCATCTTTATTAAACAGTATTTCTTCACCATTAGGATTTTCAATGCTGCTACTAGGTGAAGGGAGTCTATCAAACAGTTCAGAACCATTCCTTAATGTAGTGGAAATGCTCAGTCACAGCTTGAAGCAGTAATGGAGCACCTGGTGGGAAGGCAGGGCCAACCCAGGGGAACTCAGGTGCATGCAATGGATGCATGCATTCACTTATTCTAATATTGTGTTGTTAGAGGCCATGGGTGATGATTCCCAGTTGTTTCCTAGGATACGTTCAACAGCAGCAAGGTGGGAATCTCTGAAATCGCTGTTGAGACCTTTTCCACTTCCAGTGGAAACACTTACACTGTTCTTGGAGCTGAAGAGGCAGGGAAACCTGATGTCCTAGAGACGCATCTTACAAAATATGATGAAAAAGGATCACTTCCTATGTACCTGGAACATGTACTTATCAAGGAAACGGTGTTTGTAGAACTGAAGAAAAGGTTAGTAGGAAACTGTTTGTTTTCTCTTTCCCTTTAGGTAACAGAAACATTTCAGCTCTTCGGAAGGAACGTTAGACTAAGTATGCAAAAATTACTGAGTATTTTGATGTTATTCCCTTTTTAACTGGTAAAAATAAGATAAACTTCTGGTAACGCCCTTCATACATGGCTCCTGGATGAACCACACAAGCATTTCCCTCTTACGGAATATTCCTGTATTATAGAAAGTTTAGTGAGTGAACATTAATAGTGACAGAGCATTTTTATAGCAAGTCTAATCATTTCAGTATTAGAGAGATATAAAATATGAGTATTGTTAACAGCTGTAGACAAAATGAGTAGTACTGGCACAGTGCAAGGGTTTGAGAAACCTCATCTTCCTGTAGCCAGAGTTAATTCCTTACATTTAACGTGTGTAGGGCATTTCTGTTTATTACTCAGTGTTCCTCGCTGTAAGAATTTCTTTCTTAAATCATAGGGTGCGCCTCTGCTTTTTTGAACACTTGGAGAAGTGGTTTGCAGAGTCCTTATCCAACTTGTGGGCCACTGTAGGTGCCAAGAAAGAGGAGCTGAGTTCAGAACTTCGGCAGCATCTTCTCTCGTGTGAACTGAGGCAGGAGAATATAGAGACAAATATCTACAGTGTTAGAGCTGGTACCTACTTCTTCACTCTGAACACTGTCTGTCTTCATCTGGAGATGATCATACAAGGAAAAACGAAAATGAACAAGTGCTGGGGGGGGGGTGACTTCTGAGTACAGGAGACAAAGGAATTACCTGTGTGAAATATCACTATGCAGCCACAGATTGGCTGCTAATGAGAAATCTTGACAGTTCTCCTAAAAGGATTTTGGGGGGAAAAGCTTGATTTTAAGGTGGGTTTGTTGGTTTTTAGCCAACTGTGAAGAAGTCTCTTTGGGAAGAAGAGGAAAACAGCTTTTCTAATCCCCCTTTCCCTACGAGAAGGGCAGATACCTTCTTGGCAGCTTCCATGAGGCTGGTTGGTTCGCTCTCGACTTACCCAAATAAATTAAAATAGAATGATTTTTTTTTTCCTCCACAAAAATAAAGTACACTTTCAATTTAATCAAACAGGCAAAAGAGCTCCACTGACACCAGCACACCTTTTCTCTTTCCGTTTGTGACAAGGCTGAGAATGGAAAGATAAAGGAGATCAGCAGTGACCAAAAGAAAAGAGCTCAGAGCAAACAAAAGATGTTTGTGATTTGATTTGAATTGATTCAGAATTGTCTGGGGCATAAGACACCACGAGGAGAAAAGTCAAAGAATTGGGTCTACTTCATTAGTGGTCTTAAGGTCCTCTGGGATCCAGTTTGTTTTGTTTCACTGGTGCTTCTGGTAACGGTGGTCATGGCAGTCTGTACCAAACAGGGAATAATGGCCATACTGTAACTCTTCTTTTCTTATCAGAGGAACTGTTACTTCATAAAAAGTGTCTGGAGCACCACTGCCATGAGGTGGGAGAAGCTCTGAAGAAGGAGAGAGCTGAATTCCTCCGATTTTGTGATCAGCAAAATGACAGCATCCAAAACTTGGACTCGCGGATCCGCGACATGGAACCAGCATTCCTTCGGGCTCCTGTGGCCGAGCAGTAAGTGTGCCAGCAGCCAGAGCTGGCGTGCCTGTTCCTAGCATTGTTCTGAGCCCCTTCTGCCTGCCATGTAAAGGCTCTCCTGGAACTCTGTGAAAATGGCAATAATTTTTGTTCCCTCTCTCTCTGAATGGATCACCTTTTCCATATATTTTGGAAGGGGTACTGATCTTAAAGTGGACTGTGTTTGATTTGTTTAGACTTTATCCGGTTTACTGAATCCGCAAAGTAACAGACTAATGGGTTTTGAAGGATGCTTTGCAACAGCACCAGCTGCTTGCTGGTGTGTGCTGAGTGTTCATCAAAACCATCACCATTGGGTAAGTTGCTATCAGAACAGTAAGATATCCCAGAGTTCTCAGGTCTTACTGATGTCTTAAAGCTGGGAGTCTCTGAACCGTAACGTTTGCTCCTCTTTCTATGTGTTTTCCCCATCTTCTGCTGCTCGCTTTAGGTTAGATTCCTCCAGCAGCAGCGTGTGCCCAGAGCTCCTTCATCACCTGGACGTCATCCGAGTTTCCCTGAGGAGTTATCGGAACTATCTGGAGGAAACTTTGGGAAAACTAAGAGATTCAAATGTGGATTTTCTCAAAGGCTGCAGGTACAGAGATATTGCTGGAGGAATGTTGGTAAAGTTATCTGTATCTGGATATCGGCGTTTGTTCTATTGGCAGAATAGTAAAAGTAATGTTTCTTTGTTGCTATATGTTCCTCTAAAGAACATTAGTTGTTAAGCCAAGGTTGTTACCCTCTTTTCATTCGTCTTCATATCTGTGTGGTAGAACTGCTCAGCTATAATCTCTTCTCTGAAGGAGCAATAATGCATTGGCAAAGGCTGCCCAAGGAGGCAGTGGGGTCACGGTCCCTGGAGGTGTTCCAAAGCCATGGAGATGCTGCACTGAGGGACATGGTCAGTGGGGAAATACTGGTGGTAGGCAGATGGTTGGACTGGAGGATCTCGGAGGTCTTTTCCAACCGTGGTGTTTCTGTGATGAGCGATGGCTTTCCCTTTGCTGGCTGCTTTCAGGTTATTCGTGGAGGGAGGCAATTTTTCTCCGGAGGAGGTACAGTCTTTCAGTAAGCGTCTTCAGAAAGAAAGCAAACATATTGATTCTTTGGAGAAGTTAATTGTGGCTGATATGGAGAAAATGGAATCGAGCTGCTTGGAGCAGGTGTGTGCAGAGCTTCACCCTTTTGGATTATGGGTTGTATTGGCATATATAATGTGATTTATAATCATCCTGGATTGGAGCTTTAAAACCGTTCTGGTTAATTCTGTGTGACAAATACGTGATGGAAGAATAAGTAGAAACGGTGAGTTCAACTATTTAAGCCAAAAAAAAAGAGTGAAAACAAATGAGTCTCTCTCTTATTTCTGGGATTTTTAAAGGCTACTGAAGTTATCAACCAGGCTGAAACAAGGTTCCATTGTCTCTTTATGAATCGAGTCTTTATGGAGAAGATCCAACAGCTTCTGACAAATCTACGGGTGCAAATCAAATCCGAGGTACGAGCAGAAACATCAGAGCTTTGTTTGAAGGAATTCTAATCGTTCCTCTTTTATTCCGTTGAATGGATTTCTGGCTGAGTTCAGAGCGAACCGACCACAAGTAACTTCTTGTGTCAATTCAAAACTGATTTTCGTCATTGTGCTCTGAAACCATGGCCTTCCTGCAGCTGTCCTGGAACGCTGTGGCCTTGCAGCACATGGATCATGTGCATCTGAGCAGAGCAGTGTTGGTTTTGTGAGTGCTAGTGACTGAGTCTCCTTACTAGCAAGTCTCGTGGTTTCAAAGCGGAGGTTCTGAAAATCCCTTGAATGAGATTTTCCCTCACCAATGTCTGCTTCTGTTCCAGGTAGCAAATTCCAATGTGCAGGCAGCAGCATTGAAATCCTGCCTGGAGAAGCTCTGTGCTTTCGCTCACCCTACTGCAGATGAAGAAGTAAGTTCTAAACAGATGAAATGATTTTACTTTGACCACATTTTGGCTCAGGGCAGCTCTGTACCTGTTCTCCTGTTCACAGTGCAATCTCATTGCTCTCGTGTATGTGTTAACAGAACAGTTCCAAGTGATCTTGCATGGAACTGTCAGCATATCTGAAGTCTCCTCTCTCTGATGTAGTAAATGCCATCTGTATTACGTATTTCTTTCAGTCTTTGACTTCTGAGGAGTTGTATGACTTCATCAAAGTAGTGATCAAAGAACTGAAGGCGAGGAGCCAGTACCTTGATTGCCTGCTAGTGAACGCAACAATACCATATGATAACGTAGGAGAGTATTTGTTCTCTACCTTTTATTCAGTTTTGAGTCATCTTTTAATGTGTATCTGTTTTAAAAGTTTTCGTAATCTTTGAGAGTAATGTTTAGGTGGTGCTTAAGATGATTGTGAGGATCCATCCATAATCTAAGTGCCACAGAGCTATACAGCTGTGACAACACTTCTAGAATTACAGAAGTTTTTCTTCCAGCCTGTCAAGCAAAATAGCATGTTTGGAATATCTATTTCTATAAACAGTAATTACATGTATTGCTGATGCTAGTTGCCTGCTACAACCTACGTGGTTTCATTTTGTGCCCAATTCAGGAGCACTTTGCCCCTCCTGCAGCAGAGGTTACATTACGAGGTCCCATTGCTGCTGCTATTCGAGCGGAGAACAAATTGAGGATGATGGGGCTGGATCCTGTCAGATTTCCTTTGTTAAATCCAAGCAGAATGGGAAAATCTGCAATTGATGATTTATCAGTAAGCGTTATTAAAAACTTACTCGGGTAAGTACTTGTTTGCCTTATTACGTTTTTCTGTCATTGTCTATTTGCATTTTCCTTGCTACATATATATCTTCTCTTTACAAGGCCTGTGCTAGCAATAAGAACAACTTCATGCACAGCTATGCTTGTAGGAAATCCCTGAATTCCAGTTAAGCAATTAGTTACTCCATGAAGGTATTCCTGTTTACACTGTTGGTTGTAAATGCAGCCCCTTCAGTTGAACACCATCTCAGTAATTGATCTGCACTGGACACTTGCTAGGAGAAGGGAACTTGTAGCCAGGTATTCCAAAGCCACTTAGCTTTTCCTTTTGTTCCAGAATTCAGTCATCCAGGAGAAAATCTTCAGGCCTAAATCAGGACAGCAGTGATTCACTGGGACCAGGTGTGCTGGAAGTTCTTTTAATTTATTCATTTATCTTAGTTATAGTTCACAGCTTGCTAGGGAGCAGGTTGAGCTGTTCCAGGTCAGCAGCTTACATGTTAGCCTTGAGAGGGTCATGCATCCTCACTGTCACCTTAGCTGTCTTTACTTTGCACTGTGGTATCTTTTTGGCTCTTAACCAATGAAAGGTGCAGAATAAGATAAGGTGTTTTTTTCTTTGGTTTTTAATGAAGTACCCGTATTTGTTATAACAAATTTGTTATGGAAGAAAGTTGGCATTTATACTTCGCTCTTCTTCTTTCCTTATTAAATACAAAGCAATTCTTCCCACGCAGAAGAAGAGTTCTCACTTAAATGTACCTGATGAAGGTCCTCAGAGATCTGACGCTTACAAGCACGCAGCTCGGAACACCAAGAAGATGGCAACTGAAAAAAGGACGTCAAGAGGAAGGTGAGATGTTACATCCTCTCATGCACTGCCTCTTCTTGGAGAAATTCTTCATTTTTGTTAGTGTTAGCCTTCTTTCTGCTTCCCATTTGGGATCTCACAGTTTGTGTCCTTGTCATCAGCCCTTTGGTTCATTTCAGACTTGGGATGGAGGAGTGCTTTTCTCCTGCTAATCAGCTGTTGATCTGTATTATGAGACTGTTGAAATGCCAACTAACCCCACTCTTAAATCAACGTGGCTTCGTTTCCAGGTCCAGCATCTAAATAGTACATCTTGAGCTAGGTGCACACACTGATGAAATGAGTGAGTCTAATGGTGAGAGCAACAGGATAGTTCTGAAAAGCCATTGAGGAGAGAGTCATGGGGATTTTAAAATCAGCAATAGTTTCCATGTAATACTAGTTCTAGAGTTACGTTTTCTCAACTTCTCTTCAATATTATACCTATCACATCACTGACTAGCTCAAATAATTAGAGAAACAAAAGACTTATGGACAAATATATATATATATTTTTGCCTTCTTAGCATGCAGAAATGCACCAGATCGGTTCTCAGTGACAAGAGGTTCCAGATATTTGGAGAAAAGCCTCCTGAATCTAAGTAAGTCATGTGTATCTTCGGAAAGAAATCCATCCCCTCAGGAGGGGGTGATATGTTCTTGGGCTCACTTTTTCATTTGCACAAATGAATAAGGAACAAACCATTTCAGAGATGATTTTTCAGTGGTTCCATTCTCCTTCTCTATTAGAACTAACTGATCTTTATCCAGTATGATTGTATTTTTTATTATTATTTTTGTTCATTTTCAGTACTTTTAAGGGGATTGTTATGAATATTCTCTGGACGGGTAATAACAACTTGCTCTGTCTCGCTGAGGTAAGAAAGCTGTTCTTCAGACCCTTCTGCTGCTCTAGGTCTAACGTGTCAGCTGAATGACTTGGTTAGATCACAATGTTTGGATGGCTATCCAAAAACTGCTTACTTCATTGGGCCATCTAATTTCTAAAAACACTCTACATCAAGTATTATTAATGACTGGGTATTTCAGAACCTTGTGTGGTTTAATTCCTGGGGGCACCAACTCCTGTGTCTGGTTGTACAGCAGCAAAGCCAAGGCAGTCCTAATCTTCTTCATTCTAATGAAAAAGTATCTATCAGACAATTCCTTAATAGGACTGTAGTACCATTATAATAACTAATATTTGAAGGCATGTTACCAAAGCTAAGAGCAGTATAGTAGTAAGAGGACTGATAATATATTTTCAGACATAGTAGTTAAGCTGCACTGTAGTCTTGGAAACGCTCTCTGTTCAAAGAGCAGAGAGGGAATAAAATTAAGCACAGGCAGAGGAAGATAACTGGTATCAAATAAGAGAGTGATTGACAGCCTTCTGTATCCCTGCTACTGTTATATGCGTAGATATGACTTGTTTGTATGTGTTATCAGCACCTTCTCTGTCTTATCTTAAACTCCTGAAGGAGTTCTACCACAAAGAGAAGCATCAAATCACAATGCCTGAAGATCTGCCGGAGACATTTGAACGTTGTGCAGAAGTACTCAGACAGAATCTGCTGTCGTATCAAAGCCAGATAGATGATTACTACAATTCCTGTCTAAAAGGTAAATTAATTCAGCCAAGACTCTTAATTCCACTGAAAATTGCAACGAGTCAAGAATGAGGTAGATAAGTGGAAAAGCTGTTCATTTTATTGGGCCAATAATTGTTGGTTTTATTGGGTTAATAGTGTCTTTAATGTATCATCTGCTATGTAGAATGTGATGAAAGAGCTTTTGACTAAGTTGATAGACTTGTACAAGGTCACATCTTCTAGCAAGTGTGTTTCTGTACTTATGGAGCTCAGGAAAAGCGATGTTAGGGACTGAATTTAAGAGAGGGAATTCTATCTTCTATCTTCTATGGACACTGCAGTGTCCATTCACCTCAGCTGAATCTTCTTTCCTTGCAAGAATTTTGGGATCAGTTGAAGTTGTTTGAAGAGGAACTCCCTTATGTCTCCCAGTTGGCAGTTGATGCTCTTTTAAAGGAACACGAACAGAAGCTCAGCTGTGCCACCAGTAACATTCAGCACTCCTTCAATCAGCAGCTGGAGGACTGGAGGAGCGCGAAGGTAGGTGTCATGGATGTACTGGAATGCTTCCAGCATAAGCAATGCTGAAAGCATCAGAATTATTCATAGATTTAAACTTTTTAGGAGCTGTAGCATTGTGTAGCTGTACTACAGTACAGGCATGCTTATTTGTAGGTACACTTTTCTATAGATAAGGAAATGCTACTATCTTTTTAAACCATCTCTTGATAAGAGAGATGACTGTCTGTGATGACTTGTAAACAAAATCCAAGGTGAGATCAGAGGCTCTGTTCTTCAATGGACAAGCAATTTGGAAAAACAGTGCACTTCAAGGTTTATCTTGAATCAGCTAAAGAATACACCAAATTTTCTTTCTGTATGCTTTTGTATAAAATGATTGGTTTCACTTCTTTCTAATTATGACTCAGTTACACCCTCTTTATGGAAAACATTTCTTACGTGTTTGCCTACAGGCTGCACACAAGAAGGAATTACGTCCCTCTCTGGGACATCCAGACAACTCACTGCAGCTGGAGGCTTTGTGCCAACGGGAATCAAAATTGCAAAAGGACCACGTTGATGCAATTCACCTCCACACACGGATGCTTCGGGTGAGTGTAAAGCCAGTGCTTAATATCAGCTTGATGGATGTTCCATTTGGGAAGGACAGTAGCTCTCCGCTTCCTCAAAATTCTTTTCTGTCTGCAGGTTCTGTATTTTTGAATTCCTCCTCCTCTTAGCTCTGCATACACACGTACCATTTCTAGAGCAATACCTGAAAGCCCCTCTGCTCAGTGTGTGTGAATTCCACAATGGCCTTTGCTTTGGGCCGAAGGGTTGTGTTTGCAGATTTCTTTTCCTATCTGGTTTGGATGCTGAACCCAAATATACATCTACGTGGCAACCACACACAGAACTCTGTAGGTTTCTGTGCTTTACCTGAGATGATCAGATAGTGTTTAGAGCACTGCAGAAGGCACTTTCAGATCCTTTTCTGTGCCATTTGCAGCCCTGTGGCTGTTCTCTGCAGCTGTTGCAAAGCATCAAGGTTGGAAAGGAGTGTAGTTCTTTCAGAGCTAAATTAAAAGGAGAAGAGATGAGATTATCAGAGGAACTCCTCTCACTGGTATCTGATGTCCCAACAGGACCGTGCTGCCCAGTGTGCCCAGAACTTTGTTTCGGCGCTGGCTGCCTTCACAGAGAAGCTGCTGCTGGAATTAGATGAGAGCATTACTATTGATGACATACAAGTACCGAGTAAGTAAGGATGGAATTCCTTGTTCAGAGTTCTCCTTCCTTCTCAAACACTGCAGCAGGCTCTCCATAGGAAGAGGAGACTTGTCTATTCTCTAATACTTTAAGTGGAAAATATTGCACAATTGCATGTGCAGAGCTATTCCTTGAAAGTGATGAGCATCTAGCTACATGGAGTTACCTGAAAGCAACAGCATGGCTGCCTCTGGTTCCTCCTGAATTTATCGTACATCATCTTCCAGAAACCGAAACACCGAGGGAGAAGACATCCACATTAATCCACCGTAAACAAGCTGGTCTTCCTCTGCAGACCCCTGAGGCTGAGCAGTTAGTTGAACGTGGGAGCAGGTAATATTGAATACAGCAGCGTTCAGTACGTTCCCATTTCACTTTCCTAAGCTGACATCAGGCACTGTTCTCATTGTTTTTTTTGTTCCAGTTGTTAAAATCACTTGGTCACTTTGCTCTACCACTATTTATCGCTTGCCCATTTACAAATCTGTGGAATACTGTGTGTTTTCCCTTGGAAGAGATGAATTCTATTTACTGTGCAGAGCTCCTGGTTGCACTGAATAAAGGAGTTACTAATGGAGGGCTAAAAAACAATAGTGATCTTTTGCATTTTAAATGCAAGTATGATCTGCTCTCTTCTATTCCAACTGACTCTCCTGTGGGTTTTTGCTTGTTTTTTATTTGCTTTGTTTCTTTAAGGACCTGGCCAGGAATACCCATGACCACGCTTGTGGACGATTCAGACTGCATTACGTTCAGAGAAACTGCATCAGTTACAGCAGCAAAGACCACACTGGGCCACGTAGCAGCAGTGGAAGCAAGAGATGCTGTATATAAGGTTAATCTGTGGGAATGGGCTCTTGTGGACTGTGTGTGTGTGGAGGAGTTGTCTATTATTGCTGTGAATCTATTTCTTTTAAAAGAAGTACGGATATGGATAAATTTTAATATACAAAGCAATTTCAGACCTTGAAGCAATATTCTCTGTGCATAGAAATCCACTCTTATGTCTGCGTGCAATCATCTAGGCACTCTGCGATTCTAGGATCTGACAGTGGGTCACGACCTGGATTTAGGCAAAGTAGAATTATAGCTGCTTTCTACTAATTTTGACCTTAATTGTTGTTCTTTGTACAGAAATACATTGGTAAACTTGAGCAGCAGTTCGCCCAGATCAAGGAAGAAAGTACCTCCCAGCTGGTGACAATTCAGCGCTGGGAAAATTGGTGGAATCAGTCCATCCAGAAAATTAAGCAACTCTATACGTGAGATCAGACAAATCTTGCTCCTCCTGTTCTACCAATAAACGTTCTCTTTAACACAGGAAAAGTTACCATGCTGCATGTTTACTGGAGTAATTGGGGGATGCAGGTAAATACCTCGTGGATGTGTTTGTATGCGCTTTCTCAGCTGTCATGGTTTGGCCTCGTTTCTGTGATAAAGGGGGTGAAGGGACCCACAGATCCATGCCCTGGGAGGGGGGGGAAGGGAACGGGCAGGGAGCTGGGCCTGGGTGAGGAAAACAGTGGCAATGATCTTAAAGGGAAAAGAAAACCTAACAACTTAGTTTCCCAAATATGCTACTATTATTTAGTGAACTAAGTCTTTTGTGGATCCCTTTGCCCCGTTGTTGTGGAAACCAGGCCAAACTGTGACAATTTTGTCATACTGGCTGGGAGACGAACTCAGGCCTCGTGCATGGCAGCCAAGAATTCCACCACTGAACCAGCACTGTGTGATTTGGAACACGATGAAAAACCATGAAACCATGACATCAGCCCATTCCATTCTAGGAGGAATTAAATCACAGCATCACAGGGGTTGGAAGGGACCTCTGGAGATCATCCAGTCCAACCCTCTGAGAACTAGCGTTCTCGTAGCGATGATCATCACTTTATGGAGTCTAAAAGGAAGCTTTCATTGAACACAGGGTAATTCTGTACTGCACGCTGGGGAATTGTTGACATACTGCTGATTGTTGTCAGGGATATTGATTTCCACTATCCAATGCAGTTTAAAGCCCTGGTGATGAGCCCAATCAGCTTGCTGCCTGCTCTATCCTTCCCCCTCCCGGCCAGCTGTGCCCCATCCAGTGTCAACATGCTCAGTCTCTTGAAGGTTCATCTATGCCCATAGCACACAAACCCTGAGTATGACACCACGACCACGCTTGTGCCCATGCCACTCCCAGCCCGGCCCTCAGGGCTGCTGGTCACCGTGTTGCACCAAGTGCTGTTTGCTGCTCTGCTGTCAGCCAGGAAGAGAACGCTCCGCCTCGCACGGATGTTACGCACTACTCGTGGGTGCTGTCATCCCTGCTTGCAGCAGAGCCGTTCCCACAGCTCCTGGCACCAAGCCCGCCGCTCTCGGCTCGCACCAGAAATTCCTCTACATGATTTCCAGGAAGGCGGTGGGATCTTTCATCGGCCTATCTGCTGTTACCACATTGATCTGGTAAGCGTTCACTGGCGAGCTGGTTAATGTTTAAATGGGAGCTCCCTGGCTGCAGCAGGAAGCGTGACAGCAGGTCAGCGCAGGCAGCGTGTTTTGCAGGAAGTTCCTCTTGCAGTAACGATTCACAGACACTGCTAATCCTCCCTCCCCACCCGCACCCTAATGGGGCAGCTCTTCCCCACCCAGCCCTGGGTGCGTACCCATTGCTCAGCAAAACCTCGGCCCTGGGCAGTCCCTCCTTGCTCTGCATGACCCATGCTGTCGTGACCGAAGCTGAGGGGAGACAGAAGCCTGTACAAACTCTGTTCTGCAATTTAAGACCCAGCATCTCTGCTTCAGGAAGCATCGGTGTGCCACACCATGGGCTTGCACGCTTCTCAGTCTTGAATGTTGCCCCACGTGTCTCCATTTGTGCATCTGTTTTGCAAGCATGTAGATTTCAAGTTTTGCGGACTGCTTGATGTAAACAGTGTTGAATCCTGATGTTTTGAGCTCAGTGCTTCTGGACTCCTTTAAACCTCAGCTTCCCATTTACACCTTAGCAGTGCTGTATTATGTTAAAGGGTGAATACAATGTGTGCTACACTAACGAGTAAAGTAGATGAGCAGTTAACTAGAGTTCCTGATTACAACCTATGCCAGATCCTGAGAACGTCCTGGGAAACACCAGGAATATATGTTTCAATGCTGCCTGTCTTAAAATGTTTCTTTGCTATCGCTTACAGGATTGCAGTTGGGAATTGGAAAGTGCACTACCTCCCATACTACCTTCCTTGCCCTGGAATCTTGTAAGTCTCCCATTTTGTATGTAATGAGTATCATAAACTGATGCTACGGGAGCTGTGCTTTGCTGACAGTACACCTGGTTGTTAGCAAGTGCTCACTTATCTTTTATTTTATGCAATGATTAATCTATGATTAGTGTCTCAAATAAAACGATGGTGACACAGCCCTTTCTGTTCAGCCTGCTTCCCCTTTGGGACAGCTTTGTGTTTGTACAGCGCAAACAAAGGTCACGAAGTCTCATTTGCTGTATCATCATAGAGCTTCACGTTGGGTTTGTTGTTGGGGTGTGATCACGCATATGTACACGTAGGATCTCCCTGTGCTTTGGGAGATGTGTATCCTAGGGTGCTGGATGGAGAAATGTAAGCCAGAGGGGTGAGATGAAGGCTCACATAACGAGTTCAGAGTCATTAAAAATATTGTCTCATAAGTTACTCATTTCTCCAAATGCTGTTCCAAGTGCGATATATTTCAGGTTGCTCAGCATTTCTGGGGAACAGGAACAAACGTGCAGGGAATGAGTACGTATGTGACCAGCACTGGCAGCCCCCAACAAGTGTGTGCTTCCCTGGTTTTTTGACCACTGCACTGATTTACTCACAGACTTGGAGGGCTGCCTGCCTTTCCCCATTACTGTTCCCTTCTGTGCTCGGTACCACAGCTGTGATTTGCCTGGCAGCCCTTTAAGATGTGCCCAGGTAATGCCCAACTGTCTATACTAGTGTGCCCAGCAAATGGAGTGGGAACTGGGACAGCAATCTGTACACCAGCAGGTCTTAAAACTAAACCTGTGTCCTGTTAAAATAAAAGCATCACAGACCTTTTATTTTCCCATCCCACTATACAGCTCCAAGAAACTCCAGTATTTGGAAGAGAAGCCAGTCCAGCTTTTCCCCCAGTAAGTAATAGCTTTTTATTTCCCATGGTTCCTCTTTTTTAGGCATATTTTGTGTATTATTCAATGGATATTTTTTCCTTTTTACAGATTATTTTATCAGCAACCAAGAGTGCTGGCTCCAAAGTAAGTTCCTTTGTTTGAATGTTGCTGTTTGTTTCTTAATCCTGCATGATAGAGAGCTGCTGGCTTTGGTTTGTGCACTCCTTGGCTCTCAGACGTTCAAAGATCTGCTATTGGGAAGAGACTCAGAGCAGTCAGGCACTGGCACAGGCTGCCCAGGGAAGTGGTGCAGTTATGGAGGTGTTTGAGGAAAGGGGAGGTGTGGTACTTGGGGAGACAGCTTACTGGGCAGCGTTGGTGGTAGGTGGGTGGTTGGACTGGGTGATCTTAGAGGTCTTCCCCAACCTTAATGGTTCTGGGATCCTCCTCACTTGTTCCATGAGAAGCCTGGATGCGTGGGTATGCCTACAGCTGCCCGTGCTCCTCAAGGATTGATTTCAGTCACTGTATACTTGCTACTATACCTACTGTATATTCCTAATTAATACATTAGCACAATCTACACATCTAGCCCATCTACACATTGCTGCCAGGGCCTCTGTCTGAGATGAGAAATAAATCTGACTGTTTTCTAACTATTATATCTTCTGGAACTGCACTGCAGCTTTAGCCAGCTGTGAGTGAGCTCTGAATCCATTTCAGGGCAAAACTGAGCAGGTGCCTTGCATGACCTTCAGCAACGCTTTCAGCCAAGCTGCTGGATCTTACCCTGGAACAAATTACAAGCACTCCTGCAGCTGAGTCTGCCTAGAAGCAGTCAGCCCAGTGAGCTTGAACAGACATGGGAGGTTCCAGGCAGCAGCAGTGAGATGTGGCTCAGGCAGCGCTCCTGTCATCTCACGTTTGTCTGTGGTCTCCTTTGGCCCAGCTCCCGTGGCCTGACTCTTACCTCCAGCAGCTCCGCTTCATCAGCCACTGTTAATTAGCACACCCTGGAGCGAGGCTTTACCTGGCTGTTGTGACGGGCTGTGCTGTAGCTGAGCGTTTCACTCCTCCAAACTGGAATAAATTAACGTGCAGAGTCAGCTAGTGTGTGCTGGAGCAGTGAGGAGAGAACCGCGTTGCTGTGAGTGCCCTGGCTTCCAAAAGGAGCTGTCTGGTGTGTGTTGAGTGGGTGCACACCTTCATCTTGTAATTGTGGACATTACCATAGGGGAGAGTTTGGTTCTCACACATCTTCAGCTGCTATTGCCTTGGGAGCATGCAAGGTAGGAGACTGCTCTGCTCTCAAAGTGTGACCTGTTACCATGTGGCCATGACCAACTTCATTAGTGGAGTGACACAGATTGTGGCCCAGGGGAATGCGAACAGGCAAGGGGAAGCCTGACGTTGTAAATAACATTCTGCTTTAAAAAAAAAATCAAGAAGGTGGGAAAGGAGCCCTGAAAAGAAGGAAGAAAGTGGAAATGGCATTGCATAACTGCCACTGGGTACCATCAAGCTGTGCTGCATGTATATTCAGCACTTCCACTCCCCCCACCCAGGAGATTAAAGGTTTCTTGTAGCTGTTGTATCTTTGAATGCCGGTTCATGTAAAGAATCTTAAATTCTATCTGAATATGTTAAAGCTATATATATATAGTGAAAAAAAACAACTGTCATGCTACAAGCTGTGTTTTAATAATACCATAGCCATGGAGCATATTCCTATAATGATTTATATATTACTACTTGCATTTTAATCCATTTGTAGCCATGTGCATCAGAGTGATAACAAATGTGCATAGCTTCCCATTCCGTGAGTCCCGAGGTCATTAAACTCCCGTCAGCAGATAAGTCCTGGAGGCTTAAATGAGATTTTGGTGTGATTGCTTTTTTTTTGTTGTTGCTAATTCCACAAACAGTGCTGAATTTCAACCCAGGAACTGAAATCTCTGTGCTGTGTGGCACTAAATAAGAGTGCGGGGAGGGAGATCTGAACACAGCACCATCCGTAAGAAGTCAACGCTGATGTACTCTCCAGTGTTTCTTCCCCATTTACTGGGCTTGAAACCAAAGGGAACGGTCACATTTCATTAACATTCCCCCTTTTTTCAGGCGCCAGGATGTGCTAACGGTCACACCATGGTTGGCCCCCATCGTTTGGGAAGGTACCTTCAGCCCTGAGATCCTGGACAGTGCCTACATGCCACTGAATCTCACCATAGGAGTGACAGCCTTTGCTGTTGGAAAGTAAGTAAACCATGTGGGGAGGGACCCAGGTCTTGGCTTCTTGTGGAAAGATGCTTTGGGCTCTTCTTGTCCTCAGCAGAGCTGAATTCTGTTTCAATCTGCAGTAGGTTTTTTATGCATATGTGCTGCCTCCATAATCATAGGAGCCTATAAAATAACTTCAGCACCCAAGATACCTGAAGGTTTTGGAAGAATTTATATGTGGGGCTTAGAGATGTAGATAGGTGGTTGGTTGGCCAAAGTGGGGATGATGGACTTATTCCTTATCCTCTACTGTTCTTCACTGCATGTGTAGCACATGCATTCTTGCAGCAGTACCTAGTAACACTCCCTTGCCTTCATTCACTGAAGTACCCCCCGTGATCCACCACGTAGCCCCATGTCTCTGCTGTGCTGTTCATGTTTGTCTGTCCAGATACACGAGGTTTGTGGGCCGCTTCCTGCAGTCAGCAGAGATGCACTTCATGAAAGGCTATCGAGTGATCTACTATATCTTCACCGACAACCCCGAGACGATCCCCGATGTCCAGCTGCAACCAGGCCGAAGGTTTAATGTTGTGCACATCAAGAAATATCCCAGCTGGCAAGAGATCTCCATGCGCAGGATGGAGGCCATAAACCTACACATAGCAGAGACGAGCCACCAGGAGGTGGACTACCTCTTCTGCCTGGACATTGACATGGTGTTCCACAGCGCCTGGGGGGCTGAGACCCTCGGTGACATCGTAGCAGCCATACACCCTGGTTATTTCAATGTCCCTCGAAGCCAGTTCCCATATGAGAGGAGGAGCTCTTCGGCAGCCTACATCTCTGATGAAGAAGGGGATTTCTACTATGGAGGAGCTGTGTTTGGAGGGCTGGTCAAGAAGGTCTACGAGTTCACCAAGACTTGCCACATGACCATCCTGGCAGACAAGGCCAATGGGATCATGGCAGCCTGGCAGGAAGAAAGCCATCTCAACAGACACTTTCTCTCCCATAAACCCTCCAAGGTGCTCTCTCCAGAATATATATGGGATGACAGGAAGCCAAAGCCCCCTGAGATTCTCCTCATACGCTTTTCCACAGTAGATAAGAACTACCAGGAGGTAAGAGATTGACCCACCTGATCTTTACAGAGATGTCCTCCTCGTGATCCAGCCTGCTGAATGTTAGCTCCCAAAGAAGATGTCCCACTCTGGGTAGTTTCTCTGGAGAATGGGAGCCTTAAAGCATTTCAGAAGCAGCAGCCAAAGTGGAGGTGAGAATGGAAAGGTTTCTACGTTGCTAATCTTTGTAAATACAAGTGTCCTGCTGGGAGCTGCAGCACGCCAGAAGGTATCCAAGGGGCCCGCTGTCAAATAGAAGGCTGTCCTCATAGCAAGGCTGCAAACGCCGTTGTCCGCATGTTTTCCTGAAGCTTTGCAGAAATTTAGGCAGGATCAAAACAGGCTTTGGCATCCCTGTGGAAAAAGAGAAGATCCAGCTAAAGCGCTTTCCACTTTAAAAAAAAAAAAAAAAAAACCAAACAAACAAAAAAAAACCTTTACCCTGCTGCTTTTTAAAAAAAAAAAATTTAATTTTCACATACAATGGTTTAAACGCTTTGTAAGGATGAGGAGGAAGCTTGCCCTCGGCCCGGGTTATCCATGCTCAGAGTGCAGCAGTCACAGAGCTCTTCTCAGCAGTGAGATGCTGCCAGCCATGCAGAGGGAATCCCAGTCTGATGGATGAGCAGTGCCACTTCACACAGCACTTACCTTCCACTTCCAGGCTGTGTTTTGGGCACTGAAGTTCAGATCGAGCTGGCACAGTTCAGACCTAGAGAGAGCTGTGGGTTTGCTCCCATCACAGATATGCTCTGCACCTTCTCACCAGCTCACGCACCTCTGGGGCTCGTGTAATCTTTTCCGTGGTATGAGGGGTTCTTATCCACTGCTTCAATCCTTTCCAACTTCTCTGAGCACCATGAAACCAATCAGCCAGAAGCTGTTGGAGCTGACAGCGAGAGCTGGAACATTTCCTGCAGGCAGGATGACTACACTCCATAATGAGATGCTCTCATGAAGCTGTGTGTTCAGATGGGAGCTGGAGGTAGGCTGGGGTTAACCTTTTCTTTGCATGAACATGACGAGAAGCTGACCCAGGCACTCTGCAGCCTTCCAAGCCTGAGAGCTCATGGGGCAAACAGGTGGGGAGGGGAGAGTGTCCAACACAGGGGAACAGCTGTGCCTCGCCAGCAGCAGCTGCAAAATGAATCATCAGTTGAGGTCACAGTGTGGAGGTCTATGTGCCACCTCCTTGCTGCAGCACTCAGCTGTGAGCATCTTCCCTGTGAGCTCCTGAGGAGTGCTGCCAGCGGGCACTGCGAGTTTATGCCAGCCTCACGTGCTAGGAAAATCCTTATCTCACTGTTTCCAAGGACTGCCAGAACCAGGATTATTGCTGACCATCTTCTAGTTCTAAAACGATTGTGTCCAAAACCCACGCCTGACTCTAGGGTCTCGTTATGTCGATGGCTACATGTGGGCATATGGAGTCCTTTGCAAGCCAGAAGGAGCTGTCTGGTCTGATCTCCTGCACAGGGTAAGACAGATAAAATTATCCCCTGATGTCAGTATCAATGTCATAACATGCAGCTGAGCTGCACTACATCTCTTAGAAAAGAATTCAGGCCCAATGCAAACATCAGGTGATACAGAAGCCACAAAGCCATAGATCAGCTGTGCTGATGGTCACCTCCTCCTGTGCCTTAATTTTGCTCCAAGTCAGGCTCTGTTTTCAGCCACTGGACTTACTTCTGCCATGCTAGCTTATCCAAATTCCTGTGCAGGTATTCATATTCACGTTGCAGTTCTGCTTGCCAGGGCTGTGATTGGAAGCAGTACCCAGAGAGCGCCCATGTCTCTGGGGAGCAGGAGAGTGTGTCTGCAGGAGGATGCTGTGCTCCCCAGTGTGGTGTGGGAGAGGCTCTCTTAATCAGCGCATGTCTCTAATTAATGAGAGCCCGGACTTCTGCCATCACCTCCCGCTGATTAATCCCCTTCCCCCAGCATGCTTTGCTTCTTGTCTTTGCATTGTGCAGCCTGAGACCCACAAGCTGGGGAAGGCTCCACAGGGATCACTTTCTGGTTTGAATTTTTCACCAGGGCTCTGTGGGGAAACTGGGGTGTAGGGTAGCAAAGCAGGGGTGTGGTGCTACTGTGTGCAGGGGCTGCCATGGGGGGGACATTTCTGTGTCACATATCCTTGTGCCAAGGGAACAGACTTGGAAACGCGCTTGCTGTACTGCATGGGAAGTGAATCAGCACATGCAAATAAATCATGGCCCAAATTTACGTTGTCTGAGGCTCTGATCATGCTTTCAAGGTATTTCTGACTCAAGCGCCACTTGTTCTTAACCAAGCATCACATCATAGCTTGTTGCTTTCCCAAGGGTCTATTGTTCTGTCTGACCCTTTCTGCTTGGCTGGAACAGACCCATCATTCATTGTCCAGCTAATTGAAGAACCCAGCTGACAGCCCTCTTTCCTTGTCCCTGCTGGGGATGTGCATGGTGCATCCATCCCCAAAGGAAAACCTGCTCTGGGGAGCAAGGAACAGAAACTTCCAGCACTGAAAATGATCCCGGGTGGGAGAAGGACAAGAATCATTTGTACAGAGCTGCACTAGCAACTTTTTTGCTATTTGGGTTTTCCTTTACCCTCCCATAGACGCAAGGTGCGTTTGCTTCCCAGCGGGGATTTGCTCTGATCCCACAGGGCAGCTGTAGGCACTGGAGGTCCTGTTTGCTCACTCAGACTTCCCCTGCTCTGTTTCACCTCGCCGCCCACCGAGGGATCCCCGGGGGGAACCACACTCTGCATGTGACAGTGACAGGTGCTGGGGGACAGCAGAAACCAGAGGACTCTGCAGCAGTGGGCTGCACTTCACTCACGCTAAATCCCCACAAACAAAATAATTGCTGGCAAAACTCATCAGGGGTGTGACTCCTCAGTGCCTGCCCGCCCCCACGCTCCCTCCTTCTCTGTGGGTGAGAGCGCTGCTGCACCGACTTGACTTTTCTTGGGCTATATTTAGAATAAACAGAGATCCACCAAATGTCGCTGTTTCAAATCGAAGTGGTGCGCAGCCACGCGGGTAGGAAGGTGGCTTTAACCAGCAGCCACTGCCCGCCTCGTCCCCCCACTGAGCCTTCAGCTGATGTACAGCAAGTCAGATGAGTCCAAATGATTTTTTTTTTTTTTTCTAGTGAGTTTTGCCTGCAGCAAACTGCATCGTTACAGACCTTCTGAAATATGTATTTCCCCCACCGTTCAGCACTGGCAGTGTTGCTATAATTAGAAGGACGTTGCTCTGTAGCAGCATCTAGTGCCAGAGAGAGAGCCCTCGCAGCGCCTTTTCCTTTCACGGCTGTGCTGCTCATCCAGAGCCTCTGGTTCTGCTGGTGTGAAGCCACAGAGCCGTGATGGGCTGTGCCGTGCCACCAGCTCCTGCCATGACCCTGGTGAGGCTGCTCCTGGTGGCTGCACGCATTGATCCCCAGCAGCACGGTGGCCAGCTCGCTGTCCCATCGCTTGGCTCCATCCTACCTCCATGAGCACTTGCCCATGGAGAGTGACATATCTCCCGCTTCTGACATCACTCAGCGATAGCACATGTCATCGGCCTCATCAATATAAACTATGAGCACTGGAGCCTCACTGTTTCCAGGGCAACCCCGCTCCTCTCAGCCTCCGCCGTCTCACCAGCTCACGCTCCATGGAGCTGTTCATGGAGATTTCCAGCAGCTTTTTCCTCGGGTTCCTCCGTGCCCCCATTTCGGGCGCTGGGCAGAGCAGAGCTGGGGGCTGGATGCTGTTTGCACAGCCCAGTGCTGCACTCGCCTCGTTGGAGGCGTTGTGCTGGGCGCAGCCTGGCAGCGGCGCGTGGGGGATCTCTCCCAGCAATGACCCGTTTCTCTGCCCTCAGCTCTTCTATTTATAGCTTTGCACAGCAGCACTGTGCTGCCAGAACCCTGCAAACCGCCGCTCACTCCACGGCGAGGCCTGCGAGCTGCTTCTCTCTGCGGCACCTGCAGCTCAAACCTCCCAGGGCTGAAGCCAAAGAGCCATGGGGTGCTCAGGGCATGGGGGTGAGGGTGCAGCAGGGACAGCTGCCTGCAGGCGGCCTGGAGCCAGGTGCCCTCGCACCCAGGGAACAAGCGTGCGACCATGGAGCTGCAGTCCGGCTGCACAGCCCTGGGCTCAGCCCTGGGATCAAGTCTACATCCGCGGGGCATTGGTGCACACCCACGGGGGCTGACGCACGCACTCGGGAGCAGTTCTGCGCCCCCGAGGGCTGATGTGCATCCACGGGGGCCGCTGTCTGCGTCCCCGCATCCCGGGGCAGGTACACAACCGCAGGAGCAGACCTGCGGCCCCGGGGCTGACATCTTCGCGCGGTGCGGGGGATGCAGGCGCTCAGGTACCGCGCACATCCCGCTCCGCACCCCGCTCCGGGCGGAGCTGTGTCTCCCCGCCCTCCCTTCGCAGCGCGTCCGCCCCCGCCCCGCTCTCCACTCTCCACTCTCCGCTCTCCGTTCCGCTCTCCGGGCTGCGCTGCGCGCTCCGCGCTGCCGGTGCCGGCGGCTCCCGGAGGGGCTGCGGGGCCCCATGGCCGGCGCGGAGCGGCCCCGGCCTCCGGGCAGCGCGGAGCGGCGCTGAGCCCCGCGGAGCCCCGCAGCGGGACCGGCGCCTCTCGCAGCGCGGCCCGCGGAGGCTATGAGCGGGACATGATGATGATCGACAGCCAGGTGAGCCGAGCGCTTTCCTCCTTCGGCTTTTGTCACTTTTCCCGGTGCCCCCGTGCCCGCGGCTCCGCCACAGGAGGGGATCCCCCTTCTGCACCCCGGCTGCGGGGCTCGCGGGGGCACACGCGTGTGCGTTTGGTTTTCTGCGTGCGGAGGGGATGAGCGGAGCCGGGAGGAGTGGGGATGAAGGAACGGGAGGGAGAGCAGAGCAACCCGGGCCGGGGGACGGCGGTTGCTGCGGTGCTGCGGCCGTTCCTGGCTGCGTGCGGGGCTGCAGCGCTCAGCCAGGTGGCACCAGGAGGTCCCCGTCCCCGCTGCCGTGTTCATGAGGCTGAACGAGGCCAAACTGGGCCCAGAGGGGCAAAAGCTCTGCGCTTGCAAACCCTCTCGTGCTTCTGGGGCAGGAGAGGGTGAACGAAAGGCAAAAAATCTGCTGGAAGGTTCCTCATCTTCTTTTGGTCCTGATGCTCCTCTGATTTTATACTTTTTATTCCCTTCTTTTTATTTAACCTTATCCTTTATTTATTTTTACTTTTTATTCCCGTGTTTTCCAGCCCTGCAGGGTGATGGGGTTGGTACCCGTGGGGTGGTGGGGAGGGAAGTGGGCAGTGATGGCTCCTGGGAGCCCAGGAATGGAGAAGGGAAAAGGCTGATGTTGTGATGGAAAAGTGAAATGGGAGCCATTTTTGGGCTGGAAAAAACGTGCATCCCCCAGCCACCTCCTGCACCGAGTGGGTCTGTTTGGTTCGGGCCTGGTTTTTCTTGCCCCAGCACTGTGAGCAGAAGCTGAATTAGCTCCAGTGGACGTGAGCGCGTGAGGCAGGAGCTGTGCCAGCGTGTGTGTGTGTGTGTGTGTGCTGGAGCGTGGCGTGTGCCTTTGGAAAAGGGCATTGGCAGCCAAAGTGCGGGGTTTGCATCCTGGTGCTGCCAAGGGGCAGGAAAAGAGTGCTCTGTCAGTGTGGCCGTGGGCTGGAGGGAGAACCAGAAAGTCAGAGGTGTAAAATCGTACAGAAAACGATGTCCAGAGCTCAATCTCCCAGCTGTGTTGAGGAATGAACGTTGCATTCCTATGGAGTGCGTTATATGAAAGTCCCGACGTTCACATTCCCTTCGCTGCTTATACTCATCCCCATTTTGCATATGGGTAAACTGAGGCACGCAGCGGTGTCTGTCACCGACCCCATGGGGGTGTACAGCAAAGAGCACAGGTCCTGGCCCCCACTGCAGGCCCTGCTGGGGGGAGGGGTGGGGGTGGTGAGAGCTTGGCCGTGTCAGGGGCGCGATTCCTTCAGCCCCATCATTTTTTGTGACTACCAGGTGAGAGGAATTTCCAGCTGCGCCCACAGCCGCACCCGGCCAGCGCGGCTGCACAGCGGCATTCTTCGTGCCTTATACTGTGTTCCTCTCCCTGGTTGCTACGAGAAGGACCCACACAAACAACGGAGTGCTGCAAAGCAAACAAGCTGAGCAAACAGGGAGGATTCCCCCCCCACTCCCCCCCCCTCCCGTCTCTGATCTAATCGCTGCAGGTGTGTTCTTCAGGGAGTCATAACACGCGGGTGGAAGGGGTTGTGGGGAAGGGAAGGTTCCAGCCTTAAAACTGAAACTTGCACGCACGTGAGCGGGGTCAGGAGGTGGCTTCCAGCTGGCAGGAAGCAAGAGGAGGGATGCAGAGTCCCTCCCCAGCGTGGCTGGGCTGCTCCATCTGGAGCTCCCACTCATGCTCGCGTGAGCAGGGGATGCAGCGGTTTCTGCAGAACAAATCCTGGTGTTGGAACACTCTGGGGATTGATTTGCAGCTCAGCACAGTTTGCTGTCCGGAGTCAGTTTGCTTTGCAGGGGCTCTCGGTGTGAGCAAAGGGGAGGGGTTTTTCAGGGTTATTCTGGGCATCTTTGGGGTTATGTTTCTCAACTCCTCGCAGTGCTTTTGCTGTGCTATCCTAAGTATGGTGCCTGGCTGTGGGACTGTGAGAAGCAGGGGGTCCTGATCTTGCCTTCTGCACTATCCATCAGTGCTGGCTTTGCGTCTGATACCTTTCCCATTGCTATAGCAACACGTATCTCACAGAGGATGCCAGCGTGCTTTCCAGGCAGAGAAACTGATTCACCTGCCACCAATCTGCAATCCACCAGGAGCAGGGGGGGCTGACTGCCAGCTGCCCACAGCTGCTGGCTCTGGGAGGAGCTGGCATGGGCTCACAGCAGCTGACCCTGCTCTTCCCACCCCCTGCCTGGAGTTCCCTGGGGTCTCAGGGTCAGGTTTAGGGTTAGGGTCAGGGTTGCGTGGCATTGGGTGCTGGGACCTGGGACTTCTCTCCAAGAGGAAGCTGGGGGTGGTGTCAGTGAGCTCACTGAGGCTGGGAAGGTGTCAGGGGCTGTTTGTGTTCTACCTTACCTGTAGAGGCTGGCAGTTGAGCTCTACCTGTGTCATGCTGTGGGGCAGTGGGACTGTTGGCCTGCTTTGCCAAGTGACTTTGGCTTTTGCTCTGTCATTTTGCATGGGCTCTGGGACGCTCTGTGGTCTGTTACTCTTCCGTACAAACCAGAGCTGTCCCCAGGCACACAGTGGCAGGTGACCATGGGGATGGCTGCAGGGATGCCTTCCCCCACTGGTGATGGTTGCCGCTGCCTTCGTGCACTGCTCGGTGCTGGTTAGGGATGTGTTCGCCTGCAGTTGTGACTGGTGTGAGCTGGGTGAGCCCACGTGCACGCTTGTGCAGGCCGAGCGGGGCTGTGCAGCAGATGGCACTGTTGTTTTCCCTGTGAGTTATTGGGTTCTGCCTCTGTCGGTGCTGGAAGGGTCAGCAGACGGATGGGGGCCGTGGGGGTGCACGGCTCTCGTGGGAAGCAGCACCGGAGCCACACTGTGCTCCTGGGCCGCCTGAGTCCAGCCAGCAGCAAGGCTTCACTCGTCCGCGTTCCTTGGGGATTTGCACTTCACATTACATGATGTCCTGACCCTTTTTACTCCCAACTCACCCCAGCTACGCCTGCCCTCCCCACGCCGCGCTCCCTGGGCTCTCAGCGGGATGCCGGATATTTGCTTTCATCACCATTATTTTTTTCCCTGCGTTTCAACTTTTGGCTGTGGCTCAAAACCAATGTTTGTAGACATGAGCTGACGTCAGAGGCCGCTCAGCGGAGGCGTGTCGGGGGATCGCGGGCTCGCAGGACAGAGTTCCCACTCCCTGGAGGCCAGGAGGTCGTCCACCAGAGAGATCTCGCTGTGCTCCGCTGCTCTGCGTGCAGAGAGCTGTGGCAGATGGGAGGAGGAAGGGATGAGGGACGCTGCCCCAATGGGTCTCTCGCATGTTGCAGCTTGAGGAGGGCAGGAGAAGCCGCCCTCAGTCTGGACTCATTCTGTGTGGGATCAGGAGTAAATCAAAGGGGATTAGGGAAAGTTGGGAAGAACAAAACAAGTCAGGAAAAAATTCTTCTCAGAAAGAGAGGTCAGGCATTGGTGCGCACTGCCCAGGGAGTGGTGGGGTCACTGTCCTGGAGGTGTTCCAGAACCATGGAGATGTGGCACTGAGGGACATGGTCAGTGGGCATGGTGGGGTGGGCTGGGGTTGGACTGGGGGATCTGAGAGGTCTTTTCCAACCTGAATGATTCTGTGATTCTGTGGAAGGGACTTTAGGTACATGCCAGAGCTTGGGGATGTTGGGGCACCCCAGCTGCACGCTTCCCTGTCTGGAGAAGAAAGGCAGGAGGAGGAGAGAACAAACTGCCCAGAGCTGTGGGTGCCCATCCCTGGAGGTGCCCAAGGCCACAGATGAGGCCCTGGGCAGTCAGATCTGGGTTGGAACTGGGTGATCTTTAAGGTCCCTTCCAACTTAAGCCATTCTGTGGCTCTATGGGATGGGATCCCCCCTGTTACCTGGCCACGGGGAGCACAAACCCACTGCTCCGCCTCTGAGCACTGCAGGCTGGCGGCTGCCCGAGGCCCTGGTTTTGCTTGGTGGTGGATGAAAGCCCCAGCAAGCCCCTAGCTCTCTCTTCAGCATTTCCATGGTGACGGGCAGGCGCTTGTGCACAGCGACTGGAGCAACAAAATTCACCTTTTTCTGTGAAACGTTTAAATTTTGGACTGTCTTTTCCTGGAGAACTTCTCTAAGTGCAAACAGGGTGTTGGTAATTAAGGAAGGACTGGAGTGAAGCGATATGTTGATATTATGAGGCCAGCTCTTGCAAATTTGTGTGTCTGGGCACCGCTGTCCTGTGCAAGAGCTCCCAGCTCCTGTGCCAGTGACCTGCTTGGTCTGTGGGTCAGATCCAGAACCGCACCTATAGGTTTCACAGCCTCACTTTTGGGGGGCCCCCCAGCACCCACAGAGCTGTGCGCTCTCCTGGGTGGCTCCTCCTGCTTATACAAGTCCCCTTGGTGCTTCTGCCACTGCTGCTTGAAAGGGTGTTTAGTTAATAGGATTATAAAGCTTTCCCGTCGTTAGGCAACGGAAATCAATGGTGGGCCTCCGGGGTTGAGCCTCATCCGATTTGCAGCGGTTGCTCGATGGCTGCACATGGTGTGGGATGGAGGACGTGCACCTCCCGCACTGTGCCCTGCTCCTGCGGGATGCTCCTGTCCCACGGCACTGGCCGTGTGTTTCTCCTGCTGTGCACCTGCTCCAGGAATATGGACCTGCTCCGGGAACAGGGGCTGTAAGGTTGCCCAGAGAGGTGGTGACACCCCGTCCCTGGTGACACTCGAGGTCAGGGGAAGGGGCTCTGAGCACGCCATGGGTGTCTCTGTTCATTGCAGGGGGTTGGATCAGATGGCTTTGAAAGGTCCTTTCTCACTCCAGCGGTTCTATGAAATCTGCCCATGCAACAAGTGTTGTGCTAGAACAAGCTGGTGAGAAGGGGACCACACGTGGTGGAGACTTCTTCCAAGCCCCTTGTCCATACAGCAGTGTGAGGAGGGAGGGCTGGGGGAGCCCTGGCTTTGTGCATGGGGCTGGGAGCCTCCAAGCTGCAGCTGCCATGGCTCTTATCTCTGAGCCCATGGTTTGCTGTCTGCCAAGTGACAAGGAGCAGAGATGGGGACCTACAGATAACCTCCTGACCGCGTGTTGGGTAGGAGAACGCATGCACTGGGGTGTGCTTGAGCTTCAGGCAGCGAACTGCTGGATGCTCCAGCTCTGTCGGGCGCTCCAGGTCACGTCTTGTGCTGTCTGTGAGCTCTGTTTGTGCCCTGATGGACGTGGCCATATGCCCAGAGAGCCGCCCCGCTCCTGCTGCCAGCCTGGGCTCTCTCTGCAGACGGCTGCTGCTCCAGCCTGGCTGCCAGGTGGAATAAACCCTCACCGAGAAATAATCATTGGTGACAGCAGGGGCTGTCGCGCCTGGCCCGTGCCCGCAGCTCTCCATGCCCCGCAGCACTGCTGTCGTGTTGCACAGACGCTGCGTGCAGCGAGGAGCTCTGTTCCTGCGGGGATGGCGCAGGGATGGGTGAGCCCTGCTGCCCACCTGTGCACACCCAAAGCTGCAGCGTGCTGCCTCCAGCCACGGCTCCGTCCCCATCTCTGAGGTCGTTATGGAAACCCAATCCGCCCGTTGCCATGGCTGCCTCCAGCTCGCCTCCCTCCCAGTGCCATCCCCACCGTGACAGCTCAATGTTAGCAGCTCCCACAGGACCGATTCCAACAGGATGAAGTGCTTTCAGCATGGGACGCGGCAGCAGGATGGCAGCACCGGAGCCCCACTGTGCTGCTGATGCAGGGAAATGGCCTCAGAAGCAGAAGGGGGGTGGGTACCTCCTAGTTCCTGCCTAGGGGGAAGGTCCTCCTTTGCATCCTCCCCGGCCCTCCATCCTTGCTGCTCTGTGTTGCTGCAGTGACCGTCTCTATGGAGACCGCATCCAGGGAGCATCCCCATCCCTCCCCACGGGGCGCAGGGGCTCTCGGGGGTGTGCTCCATCCCAAGGGGATGTGCTGCTGGAAATCCCTCAAGTGGCAAACGTGTGGAGGAATCCCAAGATGACTAATTGGTTCCCCTTCTTTAATAGCTGGCGTTGGTAATTGCTGCTCCGCGCCATTAAAGAACTGACTGTGCTTCACAAAGGTTTGATTGCAAACTGGTTTTGCATACGTTTCTATTCTGGGGGAACTGGGGAATTCATTCAGCTCAGGGTGCTGACCAGCTGGGCTCTGCTCAGGCTTAAAAACAAGCGGGGTTTATTCTCTTAACTCATCTGGGACAAGACAGACAGATTCCAAATGGGACATACAGAAGCACCATGAGCTAGACACTGAGCTGCCTTGGGTGTGCGCTGAGGAATTGGTGTCCCAGCCCTGGAAAACCCACAGGGCTGCATCCACGTGTCCCAGCCTGTGCTCAGCCCCCAGCTCTGCCCGTGGCTCCCTGTAAATGCAACTGCATTTCTCCCGAGAGATGCTGCCATGTTGGGATTTCTACTCTTTCAAAAGCAGATTTCCTCTTTCTTTTACTGATAAGCATCAGAGGGGAAGAGCTGCTGGGATTTTCCATTTGCCTTCCACTCGTCACGCTGCTTTATTTCCTCTTTGCTTTTCTCTCAGCCTCATGCAGTGAAAATAAACCAGTCAGGTTTGCATCATTTCTCTGAAGCTGAGCGTTCTCCTCCATGCACAGGATGCAGGGATGTTTGGGCTTGTGGACAATACGTGGAGTTGAAATTTCCTTGGAAAAACAAACTCGCCATTGTTATTTGTGGGAATTCTTTAGTTTTATAGAAACCTTTGATGCTTGAATCCACCAAGCACTGGGGTTGGCTTTTCTCGGGTGGGCCTTTGTCGCTTGGTGTCAGGAGTGACCGAGGGGTGGAAGCTGCATTCTGGAGTGTTCAGAATGTTTGCACCATGGCAGCTGTGCTGGGCGCCGAAATCCTCCTGTGCAGCATTTTGTCACTGAAACCTGCATCCACCTGAGCAGAGACTTTTCTGTGCTCCGTTGTGAAGTGCCCCAAACGATGCACCTGTGGGGAACAGAGGCTGCTCCGTTTATTTGCCCTGCAGTTGCTCTGTTCATGCCAAGGCAGAGTTACAGCTGTGAAGCAGTGAGGTCGCATCGTGGGTTTTCTCTGCTGAATCTGCAGGAAGCAATAAAACCCCCCATGCAAAGCAAAATGGGGAAGCACTGGGGTCTGCGCTGGCATTTTCCACTCTGCCCAAGGGCTGTGGGCTGAGATGGTGCTGGGGGAGCTTCTCCTGCACGTCCTGCAGGGCTGCCCTGCTCCGTGGGCTCCAGCAGCATGTGGGTCCTGTGCTGGGGATCTGCTGCTGCTGCTGCTGGAGGGTGTGGGATCACAGCTTCCACTCGTGCCAGCCAGCCCGGAGGCGGAGTGGGACGGTGCTGCTGTTTCAATGTCTGCGTGGGATTGCTCTGTCTGGGCTGCTGTGGTGCTGTTGGGGAATCTCTGCGTTCTGCTTCTGCTGAGTGGCGAGTTGTCTCAAAGCACCTCGTGGGTTCTTTAGGATCACAACGGCCGTGGGTGCCCTGGGTGAGGAGGACAGGGGACATTTCGTGCCGTTTCTGGGGCCACATGAGTGCCCCCATTCTGCATTCTTGTGTGTGCAGCCGTGCTCGCATCCCATCGCCCAGTCCCAGTGCCGTGGGTTTGAGCTGGTTTCAGGAGCAGCTGTTCCTGCATCCAACCTCTTGTGCTTCTCCGCCTGGCACTCCCCCAGCACGCTGCGCTTAGAGTTTGGCTTTCCTTCACAGTCTCCCTGTGGGGATTGTGGCTTTGCTGGAAGGGTGATCCTCTGGCATCGTTAGAGCTGCTTGGCAGGGGTGTAAGGGATGAGACACAGGGTGTTGCTGGGCTTTGGGGATCAGCACAGTAGACCCTGAATGTGCCAGAAGCACATGCCGTGGGACAGCAACCACTGTCATCCCTCCCTTGGTGCTACCACGGGATTCAGGGGCATCCCATGGACTCAAGCACCAGCAGGAGATGGGAATCCTACAGCTCCTTCGCATGGGCTCCGTGCAGGTTTCAGTCACCTTCCTGGAACCAGGGCTGTGGGTGCTGGCTGTGCTGAGTGCAAATTGTGCAGCTGGTGATGGCAGCGTGAGGCACGGGGCAGTCTCCCATGGGAGCACGTATCGCTTTGAGTCACTGGGACACGGTGACTCTGTGCCAAGGTGTTTCCTGGCTGTGGCACTGCCTCGCTGGCATGGGAGGGGCAGATCCCAGGAGCTGCCAGCCAGGGGAGGGCCCTGGAGCCAGCACCCTATCCATGTGCTGTGGATATAGCCACCACGCAGCGCTGGGCTCCTCTGTGCCATGTACCACGAGCATCTGCCACCCTCCCCTTGTCATCACTGCAGGGCCCAGCAAGGAGGGCTGCAGTAAGGATGGAAAATCCTGTTTGCTTGAGGGCAGTGGGGGTTTTCATTGGCTTGTCTGTGGAGTTTTGCGCGGCCTCCGTGCCGGGCACTGCAGGGAGGCACCAGGATGCCACATCTCTGTGACACACGTCTTGCTCCATCTTGACCCACTGATACCATTGGTGCAAATCCTGCAGGATCTCTCGGTAGCAGAACCACCCCGGTTTGTGCTGCTCTCTTTCAGGAAAACTCAATTTTGGAGCCGTGAGGAGTGGAACAGGCAGCCGGTGCCGCGCTCACCCGGGCAAAGCTTCCCACGCAGAATTGCCCTCTAAGCAAAAATCACCACTGCTCACTGCCTTTATGGAGTGCCACGCTGCATTGCCAGTGCCATCAGGTTCCCGAGCGCTCTCTGTGAATTATTTAAGCCTGGCTGTGGTCCTTGGAGTGCAGGAAGGCGCAGATCCGACAATGGGCAGCAGGGATGGGAGAGGAGAGGGAAAGAAAAGGGGAGGCTCCAGCCGGGCTCAGGCATGCTCCCTGTCTCACACCCTCTCATCCTTCCAGCTCTGCCTGTTTGCTGCCACAGCAGCCAGCGGGAAAGGCTGTAGCTGCCGCAAGACACAATCTGATCGCAATCAGAAATCAACAGCCGGCACGACCTGTTGTGTCTCGGAGACAATGCGCGGGGGTCCGGGGGTGTTGTGCATGTAGATGAGGCTGGGAGCCTCACACCGAGCCAGCACCCAGCTCGCCCCGGAAGAAAGAAAGGAAGGAAGAAAAGAAGAAAGAAAGGAGCGGTGGGAAGCGGCGTGCCGCGGCATGCTGGTACGGGGCTCCGGCAGCACGGGAGCATCGCCCGCCGCACGCACACCCGCACACACACCCGCACACACCGCCTCGCGGTGCGGATCCTCGCAGCTCTTTGGTTTGCGGGGAAGGAAATAAGAGCACTCGGAGCGGCGGCGGCTGTCGGCAAGATGCGCTGAGAAAACCGAGCACGGAGAGGTCTTTGCTCTGCCTCCCCGCCCGGGTTGGAGCTGCTGCTGGAAGAGGGGCGGCGGCGGAGGGAGAAGAATGAGCAGCCCCTCTCTGCCGGGGAAGATGGAGGCGAAACCTTTGTTCAATGTGCAGAAGGCGCTGGTGCAGCCGGTGCAGATGTGCATGTTGGACATCCCTCTGAGCGTGCAGGACGACGACGTGAGTGGAGGCGAGGCCGGGGCTGGGGCCGGGGCCGGGTGGATGATGTGCAGGGGGCAGCCAGGAGCCGTGACCCCACCCCGGGGCTGCCCGGGGGTGGTGAACTCGTGGCAGAGTTGAAGGTGGCACCGCCTCCGAGTGCAGCCGTTCCTTCCCGAAGCGCTGTGTCTCGAGGCAGGCTGTGCCTTGCTCTTGCAAAATGCATCGTGGAAGGAGGGGTCTGGGAGGCAGGGGGAGCCTCTCTGCGTGGTGGTGGTGGTGGTGCAGAAGGGTGGCTTGGCTGCAGGTGTCCAGGCTGGGAATGGCTCTGCTTTGCTGGCTACCCTGCCCATGGCACCGACTCAGAGCAAGCAGCAGGGCTGCAGCATGCAGGCAGATATCCCCCTGAGCTCGGGTCTGCCTGTTGTCACCTTAACTCTGCCCGTTGCAGGAATACACCGGGAATCCGACTGCGTGGGAAAAGCCCCTGTGCTGAAGCTGATGGGGAACCCCAGTTAGGGTCCATGCTTTCCAGAGCTCACAGGGGGTTAGCGAGCAGTGTCCCAGCTGTGTGAGGGTTTGGGGTGTGCTCCAGATGCTGGTAGCATTGAGGCAAAGCTGGGGAGCAGGGGAAGCCCATGCTCTTGCTGTGCTCTTCAGTGCGTGTCCTCCCCACAGGGGCCTCCAATCTCTTGCTGGCAAGCAATTAGTGCATCACAGAGAATGCTACCTTCTCTCTTCTCCATTATCTGTGTGCTTGCAGGGATACAATGACACAGAGAGGAGTGCTGGGAGGAGGGAGGGCTCCCTGCGAGCACCTTGCAGGGGTGCGCAGCCCCAGCCCAGCCCCACCATCCCAGCAGGGATGGGGCTCCTATATTTAGAAACAGCCCCGGGCTTTTCCAGCACCTACAGAGCTGCTGTGCTAATGAGGATACCTGTGTTGGCCACTGCAGAGCCAGCGGGGCGTGGAACCGTGGGAAGGAGGAGGGGAGGCAGCGAGTGATGCTGAAGAGGGGAGGGAGCTGCTGACCTCTTGGTTGGAGGCTTTATTCTCATTTAGCTGGGTTTGTCAGTGGCTTGCACCACGCCATAGCAGCGGCTGGGGCTGGGTTTCCCTGTAGTGTGAGCTCCTCAGGGTTTGGTGGAAAGCAAAACTGGAGAGCGGAGCCCACCTGGGCAGCAGTTGAGATGGAGGAGCAGATGCCCTCCATGCACGGAGTGACCTCCCCTTGCTAATCATATGCATGGTTTTATTGCAGAATAATAATGATAAATAATCAGTGGGGTTGGGCATTGCTGGAGGGCTCTTCTGGCTTGCCTGGGTTTGTCACCATTCCTCGCTCAGCAGCGTGGTGGGGCATCCCCTGCCCTCGGCCCCCACTGGGCATTCACTACATTATGCAGCATGGAAAGGGTGAAAACTCTAACCATGGAGAGCACATTCTCCATCCTTGCACTTAAACTGGGGCTCTGCCTATGTGTTTGTAAGAGGGAAACCCACATAGGGGATGCTTGCTGCCTTTGCCAGCAAGTGGGGCTCAGGCAGCTGCACCCGCAGAGCCGGAGCCTCGCTGTGCTGGTGCAGAATTTGGGAGTTTAGGAATGCGTTACACTGGGATTTTGGATGCACACATCCCAGTGAAGCTCTAATTACTGAACAGGGTCCAGGCATCGATTCTAGGAGGGAGCAACTAGCCGAATACTGCCCATGCTGCAGGGCTGGCCCCAGCCCAGCGCTGCCTCGGCTGGGAGAACCCAGGCAGGTCTGCAGGGCTGAGAGCAGACACCACGGATCTACCTTATGGGAAAGGGTGCAGCGCTGTGCCCTGCCACTCTTTGGTGCACCTGGTGCATCTCCCCTGTTGAGTTTGCACTTGGCAGCCCATGATAGGAAGGGATGTAGCGATGCACGCTGCCTGTGCCCACATTTGGGTGCTGGCAGCTGGATGGGGAGCATCGCCCCAGCCACCCCCAAGCTGTCATTCCCACCTTCCCTTTTGGCTTTCCACGGGGCCGTCAGTCCTTCCCTTTCATAACCCAGCCAAAGCTGTTGCAACATTTCCCCGGGTGCTTCTCTTGCTATTATGGGCAGGAATTTCCAAAGCTTTGCTAATAAAAGAGTAACAGTTTCTATATCTGGGAAATGGGGAAATCAATGAGTGGGCTGTTGTAAGCGACATAACGGCTCTTTGTGGCAGCTCGGGCAGTTCCGTAACGTGGTGGAGCTGGAGGACAAGTTGGTTGGTCAACTTCATTGGCAACATCCGCTCTCACAAGTGATGGGACAGTGCCGATGTGGGACCATCTCATCCCGAGGGGCTGTCCCACTGGGGCTATGTGTCCTGGGAATGCTCTGGGCTGTGGGAAGCCATGGGGTGAGGTCACCCCGCTGCTGCCCTCTCCATCCCCCCCCAGCCCATCCTGGTGCCCCCGCATCCTCTCTCCTCAGTGACGTCCTCGTGAGCGCAGTCGCTTTGACTTCAAAGCAGTTCGCAAACATTTTACACTCCACTGGGCTAATTAGTCAAATTACATTTCACATGCTAATTTATTTCTCTAATATTATATTTTTTTTCTCTATATACTGGCATACAGGGGGAGATAAAAGCTTCATTTGACCTTAGAGCCAGGCCTGGGGGAGCTGGAGATGGAATGAACGGTCTGTGCCCAGGTTTGCTGTGACACCGCTCCCTCCCGGCCGCTTTCAGAGATCCCGTTCAGTCTTTATGTGTTTTAGCTGACTGTTACCTTGGGTGTAATGCACATAGAAGAAAATCTTTCAGATCAGTGGTAATGAGTTCCTAATTTCCAGCTCCATTACTCGGAAACGCACCGCTCTGCAGCACCGGTAGCACCGCGGAGTGCTGCGGAAATGGCAATCAATGAATCCCAGCTGGAGCCAGTGGGAATGAAGCAGTCTTCCCAGCACTGACTGGGCACTGGAGCTGCCCTGGAGCTTCAGGCCGACAGAGATGGCCGTGAAGGAGCAGGAATTGAGCCTTTCTCCCCAGGCTTGGAAGGCTGAATGCCCCCAGCATCCCACGGGAGCCTTTGGGCAATGGCATGAGCTGAGGACACGTGGCATGGGAGCATCCCATCCCTCTGGGGAACCCGTGCTGATGGCCAAGCCCTGCCAAGGCACCCAGCACCCATCCCTTCAGCACTTTGCCCCTCGCACATGGCTTCCACCCGTTGGGAGGGGGACCTGGTGCTTGTACAGGTCATGGGGCAGAGCTGGGTGCTGGGGCGAAGCCGCCGCTGCAGACAGCCCCACAATGAATCAAAGGCTTTGTCGTGTTTATATCAAAGGCTGTTTCTTTTCCACTGCCTGTGTATGGTAGATGTTATCGAGAGGGAGGAGCTGAAAGCGAGCTCTGGGACTGTTTCCTGACCACAATTACAGTCAAAAACAACAAATCCCTCCATCCCCGCTCTTGGCCAAACTTTCTGCTGGGGTGAATCATCACTTGGCTTCTTTGAGGAAAGCTGGAAACTGTGCAAGAAGTCACCCAGGCTGAATTCTCATCAGCAAGGGCAGAGATCCAGGAGAGTGCTGTAAAATCCCAGGGGTTCTGGGAATTCTCCCGGCAAGGCTGTGCCCGTCTACCCAGTAGCAGTGTTCCCCCATTAATGGGACGGGGCAGAGGGTCACCAATCACTGCTGTGTTTGGCAGCACTGCTCCCTAACTCGCTCTGAGGACGTGAGGTGGTGCTCAAGGTGACATCCTCAGGAGTTTCCCTGCTGCTTTGCTCTTCCTCCTCCGCGCTGCTCAGCACCGGCTCTGTCTGACGGCCGAGGGCAGTGTGAGGCCCTGCTCCTCGGAGCTTTCACTCTGCAGACATGTCTCTGCAGAGCAGATGCACAATTATTTGCCTGGAGCCGGACCCTGCCCTGCCTTCAGATGTGGCTTCCCCAGTGCCCTGGTTTCCTGCTGACATACGCTCCGCTCTCGTCGTGCTCTGAGATGTCCCCGCATCATTACAGTGAGAGCACAAATTAGGGCTGAATTTCACCACTTGGCCTGCAAACAGTGCTGAGGAGCTGCCCAGCTTGGGGCCCTGGACTCCATGCAATGCAGACAGCCCTTTTGGTCTCAGCGCAATGTGCTTGCAGGACAGCAGAGAGCTGCAGCTCATCACCGAGCACAGCTGGATGCAGCCAGGGCTGGCTCTGATGCTAACCCGGAGTGATTTCATTGCGTGATTTTGGTATTTATGCAGCAAGGGTTGGCTCCGTCCCGCCCGGCGGAGGAGCAGCTCTCGCTCCATCATATGACCGTGCTGTAATGTGCTGGTGGCTCCGTTTGGGCAGAACTTGTGATATTTGGTATTTTTAACTCCTGGGGCCACGTGCGTGGGTCACGCAGGCTGTCTGCGAGAGGAGCTGCAGCGCGGGGCCGAAACTTTCAGGTGTTCCCTCAGTGCTGATGGTGGCCAAGGACGGCATCCCCTGTGCTCCTCTTCCCCTGTGCCTCCATGGTAAGAATCTTACTCTTAAAAAAAACCCTGAAAAATACCCTCCTTCTGTTCACCTTTTTCTTCTCCCTTTGGGTTTCTCTGTGCATTGCTCTCAGAGTTTGGGTTTTTCCTTTTGTCATAGCAAACTTCCCCCTGCACTTCTGCTTCCCATCCTTGAAACGGAGTGCAAGTTAAGAGCTGCAGACAGGGAGGATGGAGGGGAAATGGCCTTTTGTGCCAGCCTGGGGGCTGTCAGACCTGCACAGCTGGGGCGATGGGACGGGGTCTGCGAGATGGGGAGTCCCTGTCTGTGGGGGTCACGCTAAGGCAGCCCCTGAGCTGCTGGAGCCAGGAAATGGAGACTAATCCCTACTGAAAAGCAGCAGAAAATCCCGGATTTCCCTTCCCGTTTGGCAAGAGGGATGGGGGAAGCACGAGGCAAGAGGCAGACAGGCTGTACGGCTCAGCTCCAGCTTTTCCCACTGTGCAAAGCCTGCACCCCATCCTGCCCTCTATCCTTGGTTCTTTCGGGGTCAGCCCAAGGCACGGCCCTGGCGATCCCGCTGGCTCCATTGCAGCGGCAGAGCCCCTCCAAAGACCTCCGAGCAGCCTCCATTTCCAGGCTGCACCAGAAGAGAGCTCTGTGAGTGGCACTGAGTGTCCACTGAGACTGGGAGGGGAAGCAGAGCCCTGCAGGGCTTTGGCTTTTGCAAGAAGGTGACTCAGTGCGTGTGCCGGGCCAGCACTGCACCTGCGTGCCGCCACGTTGCGTGTCATGGAAACACTGACACAGCTCCTCAGCAGTGCATTGCAAATAACACCGGGGTAATTAACCATCGATACAATACGTAATGGTGCGAGCTGCTGAGGTGACAAAAATGGACCTGTGTGGATGGCGGCTGTTTGGGAGGAGACTGATCAGCGTGAGCCATGGGAGCAGGAGGTGGAAAAAGCTCCTGGATGCTGCAGGATGGTGGATCCGGCCCATAGGGAGCAGCTCGTGGTGCTCACCCTCTGCTTCCTGGCCCTCTTGCAAACACCTGGGTCGCGTTCTCTGGCCTTTCTCCACGGTGGGTGTCTGTCTGCATCTGTGTCCTTTCCCCAAACAACGTATCGTGCGCATTTGGCGGAGGGCTCGCAGATGATTCAATCTGTGCAAACACGAGATGGCCGATGCGGAGGAGGAGAATCCTGTGGGTTCCCCCCAACCTCTGCAGCGTGAGGTCGTGTGCTGTTCGCCACCAGAAGATCGGCGTGGGAGCCGCTGCTTGCAAACGCTTCAGCCGCAAAAACATTTTCGTTCTCAGCTTATGCAATTTTAGGCTCACGGGATGACGCTGTTCTTTCAATGGAAACCGAAAGTCTTTGGAGTGCGGAGCCGCGGCGGGCAGGAGGAGCAGTGCCCTCCATAGGATGGAGCCGGCCCGCTGGGGTCGTGTGGCCACGAAAACCCCACGGAAATCTGGGAGGCATGCCGGGACGACTTCCCCTGCTGAAACAATGCGGAGCGGAAACCTTTAAAGTGGTCATTACCGAGAGGAAAATTTTTATGTTAAAGTATCTTTTGTTCTGAGGGTTTGCCAATACCTGCGATGGCCAGCAGGCTTTTGCAGCTCCTGATTGAGTTTTCGGCCATTTGGTCGTGTGTGTCACAGGGGCAATGCTGGGGTCTGGGCTGCAAGGCTTTCCCTTGCAGCGCTTCCAGGCCCCTTTCCTACTGCATGCATGGTCAGCACTGACAGTCAGGGTATCTCCGTGTCTGCTCCCCACATCCCAGCCTGGACCGAGGGGAACTTTCCCCTGGGCTGTCTCTGTTGGATGCTGTCCTCCCATTGGAGCTGTGCCTCCCAGCTCCCTGTGCTCACACCGTACTGGCTTCTGCTGTACGCTTTCCCTGATGCAGAACCATTGTTGGAACATCCCTTTCCATAGCTGCTGCTGAAGGGCTTTGTTCCCGTTTAACTGGATTTCTTTGAGTACCCTCGCTTGTGTACTTGTAGCATTAACGCTGTGTGCTTGGTTCACCTTAGTGCTGTGTTTCCAGGATCTGGCATTTCAACCTGCTCCACCTCACTCCTGTTCTGGGCTAACTGCACCAAATGGGCTGGAGGAGGGGCGAGAGCAGGGCTGGAAAACGCACTGGCGATGAGCAACATTTCTTCATTATCCACTGGGAGTTCTCTATTGATCCGGTGCCAGATCCTCGTGTTTCTGAGAGGCTCCTTTTACACGATTCAGCTGAACGCATCGTTCTGGCTGTTTACCATCGCTGGAATAATGTACTCCCTGCCCTTGAGTGCGGGTCTGAGAGGCCGAGCTCCCGTCCCATCCATTTTCCTCTATGGGTTGCATTCCCTTCGGGGCTCAGTCAGTGCTGCGCCCAACATCAGCCATCGACAGAGCTGTGTTTCTGTGCATGTAATGGCATCTGATGATGTCACCCTATTTTTCTATTGCATGTTTTGTTTTCGGAGAGGAATTTATCCTCTCTTTGGGGGTTACACCCGTCCCTGACTTTGCCTGCCTGTTTCTGTGGCTGCATAGCTCTTCTCTTTTCTACCAGTGCTTTGTCCTTTCCCATCTATCAGCCGAGCAAAGGTGGAAGCTACAACTCAGTGCAGCCAGGAGCCCCGTGCTGGCTGCATGCTGATCACTAAGCAACGCAGAAAAAGGGTTTTCCTGTTTTCCTTTTGGTTACGAGCACCTGAGGTGGCGTTTGTTACATGAGCTGACCAGAATGCTCTGGCAGAAAACAGTGAGAGAAATGCAGCCTTCAAAGACACACGGTGCAAGAAATACACGTCAGTGTCTGCAGCATGCCAGGCTTCAGGTGACCTCCAAGCTGAAAGTTCAGTGAACACTTCTTAGAAAGTGCCTTGATTCCCCTTGGTGGCAGCGTTCTGCTCCGTACTCAGGGGTCTGCAGGTCTGAAAACCAGAGGCTGAAGTTACCACCCTGAATGGAAGGTGCTCCAGTACCGTGGCAAAGCAGATTGGTATGAACCACGGAATCATAAAGGTTGGAAGAGACCTCGAAGGTCATCGAGTCTGACTGTCAGAGATGAGGAGTAGGATAGGGTGGAAAATTTCCTGCAAGCTGCTTTGCCTTCCAGACTCGTGGCATAATTACACTGGATGGCTGAGCACTGGGGCTCTGCTGGAGATGCCATGGCCCAGCTGCGTGTGTGGGGGCTGTGGGAGATGAAGTGTGAGGGTGGAGAGGTTAAATTCTAATGCTCAGGGAGTTGGTGTGCTTCCTTCATTAGGCACTGATGATAATTAGGAGAGCTGGCTGGGATCTGTTGGTCCCTGGATTCTGGGAGCGGTGCTCTAACTTCACATCAGCATTAGGGTGTGCTGAGTGTGGCAGTGACGTCAGGTTCCCTTCTTGCACAAGATGAGGGTTTTCCCCTGGAATAGATGAGGAAGCGGTGCTGGTTCTTCGTTTTATGAGAAATGCTAGTAATGATAACCATCATCACGATCATCATCGCCTTCCAGCTAAGTCTGGGCCTTGGAAAAGCAGTCCGGGGAAGGGCTGGGTGGAGCTGGGGGGTGCTCACGAGCTGTGGGATGAGCTTGTGTGTGCTGGGAGAAAACTCAGGGCATGCACTGAGCCCTGGTGCTGAGAGAAACGTAGGCTCTGAACCTGCAGTGCTGCCCCAAAGGCGCTGAGCTCAACCAGGGCACTGGCTCAGCCTCGGCAGAAGCCCCTGTTTGTTGCCCGTTCCGCATCATTTGCCCGCGGGCTGCAGGCTGTGCGGGATGAGGGCAGATCTGCGACCCGAAGGGGCACCAGTTTGTGTTAATTCAGCTGAATGCTCACTGCGGAGTGATGGGAAGGAACCCAGCGAGGGGTTTCCCGCAGCGCCCGGCCCTGCGCCCATCTTTGCTGCCGATGCTCACAGCTGACGTCAGCGCGAAGCGCTCGGCGTGTTGTGAAAAGCTTTTGCTGAGCTTGCCAAATATAAAACGATTATTTTCATTATTATTATTATTTTTTTTTTTTTTTACCGAGTCGTTCAGTGGTGGATGGTTTCCTTAAATCCCCATTCCTGGAGTCGCGTGCCCATGAAACAATCCTAGAATCGCAGAATGGCTTGGGTTGGAAGGGACCTCAAAGATGGGAACTTGCACAAATTTTTAAGACCTTCACTGCTCTAGGGGGGAATCCTAAGGCTGTTGTCTGATGGTCGCCCTTCAGGGGCAAAGAAGAAGCCCTGAGCAGTTCCTTGCTTTGGGTCTCACGGTGTTCAGGAGCGCTGGCCCCGATGTGGGAGTGTGTGGGGTTGGCAGCGCTGAGCAAACATCCTGAACTCGGGCTCCTGACCCCGCTCGGAGTGTTTTGCTTTTCAGGCCCAGAAGGTTCCCAGGAGAGGGGAAAGGAAACTGCCTGGCTATTTTTAAACCCTCACCATTGCCTTCCTGCTCTATATTATTTATTACCCATTATCAGAAGTGTCTCTCCCCTGAAGTTATCTTCAGTGGTCAACCAAAGGACGGGTGAATATCACCCATCAAACAGCTCCGCAGCTTTCCATAGAGGTCAGACGAAGCTGGGGGGTTCTGCAGGGGTTTGCAGCTGCCGACGAGCGGTGCTGCTATCCGTTCCGTGCACCCAGTGCTGAGCCATCCCAGCTGGCAGGGCTGCGATTTTGCCGCCCCAAGAGCTGAACCCTGGCTTCTCTCCCCACGACCCCGCAGCCCCGAGGGCGGCACCGATTGCGCTGGAGGAGCTGAGCGCTGCCCGATCTCTGCGTGCACCGAGCTCAGCGCCGCACGTGACCCGTTGCATTGCAGGGCACATCTCGCTGCATCGCGCGATGCTGTGCAGCACGCAGGGTTAGGATCGGCATCGCCCCCGTAGAGCATCCCAAAGGTGTGGGGCTGCGAGCAGCCCTCGTGTGGGGCTCTGTTCCCTTTCCCATCGTGTCCTTGGAGGTCCCGTTGACCCTCTGCAGCTCCAGATAAGCGGGACAATAGCTGGCATTGTCCTCCCTCATCCTCCTGCCTGGTACATTTTCAAGTTGAGGAATATTTCAGCTTTGTTAATCCTTTCCTGCCCGGGCAGGGGGTGCCCTGGGCAAAGCTGGACATGCAGCCCCTATATCCATGCTCTTGTTGGAATTAAAGCCGCGGGGCTGCACGGCTGGGAGGCTGCTGTTATTTCAGCTGTGCAGAGAGCTGAGGCGTAAGCGTCTGGGTTTTGGTGGTGTCAGCAGCAGCTGCCATGCATTTATCGGCAGGGAAGGAGAAGGGGCAGGGAGGGATGCTGAGCTCAGTGTGGGCAATGAATGGGGAACGGCTCTGCCTGTTTCTCTGTGCCTCTGAAAACAGTAACGTTGCGTGGTTTCAGCATCAGCCTGAGAGCTCAGAGCCTCTTTAAAGTGGGATCGGCAGCCCTGCTGTTCCCCCTTAGCCCAGTTTCCCTTTCCCTACATCCCTGCGAGGCCACACGCCGCTGCTCTGCATCCCACTGTGCCCCGGTGCCTGCGCATCAGGGCCTGCACGAGAAGGGGCCCAGGGGTCCGCGGGGCCACGACTGCAGCACCCCATAAATCTACTGGGGGCTGGGCGGTGCTTTGGGCACAGATGGCACCGTGGGGGCTGAGCTCGTGTGACGGGATGCAGCCTGGCTGAAGCTCTAGGTTAATACTTAGCGGTGGGTTCGGGGTGGTGCGCTCTGAACCCCAGAGCTGGATGTTAGGAGCCATATGAACACTCGGCGATACCAAGATCCTCCTCTAGGGCCGGCGTCCCACCCTACACGGCTTCTCCCATTGCCTCCCACCTCAGCCCCCTTTCGCTCGGCTCCGCGCTGCCCCGTCCCGCACTCCCCCGCGGCTCCCGGCTGAAGCTCTGCCCCCTCCGCCCGCGCCTTCCCCCCGGGGGCCGAGCCGAGCCGGGCCGGGCCAACCCCCAGGGCGGGCGGAGGCTGCGGGGGAGGAAATCCAAGCGCCGCTTTCTCAGCCCGGCCCCTCCGTGCCATCGGGCTGCTCCGCCGTTGCTCCCTCCGGCAGCCGCTCTCTCATCCCGGGGGCGGTGGCGGTGCGGGTCCCCGGTTATCCCGGGATCCCGGTCCCTCCGGGCCGGCCCGGGGATGCGGTGGCGGTGCCCATGGTGAGCCGCCGGCACCATGCCGCCCCGCCCGCCCCCGACATGTTCGAGGGCTGCCGGCGGGCGCGGAGCCTGTGGGGCGGTGTGAGGCTGGAGGTGGCCGGGGAGAGCAGCCCCGTGGTGCTGCACAGCTTCACCCAGCTCGACCCCGACTTGCCGCCGCTGGAGGTGAGGATGGGGGATGGGGGGTGGGGAGGATGGGGGTTGTGCTGTGTTGAGTTGGTTGAGGCTCAGTTCGGTGGACGAGGATCCCGGTGCTCGCCCTCTGGCAGCTCCCGGAGTTAAGTATGGGGACAGCTGTGGGACAACGCGGCGTTGTTTCCTTTCATTTATTAAATAAGCGAGTGGCCCTGCTTGGTTGTTTTGCTGTGAGCGGCAGGCGGGCTGCCAGACAGGGCTCTGCAAAGGGCTGCCCCTCCACTAAACAGCAGGGGAAGGGGACAAACTTCCCCAAAACAAGGTTTTTTTAGTGTCTGATTAAAAATCTTGTTAATATCTCAGCTGCTGCAGGCAGGGAACTGCTCAGATCTGATCTGCTCATAAGGGCTTTGGGCTTGTGCAAAGCACAGAAGTGTCCTCTGGGAAGGTTACGGGCATCGGGAGGGCTTTGCTGGAGGATGCAAAACGTTGGTGTTGCTTTGGGTTCGACCCTGGGCAGCTCAGTGCTGGGGGCCTGGGGCTCAGCCCGAGTGGTTTGTTGCGTGGAGGTGGAGGCTGAGGCACCCAAAATAACGTGAGTCAGAGCTCTGCCTTTTTTCTTCAGAATGGGTGATCGTCTTCTGCGTGCCAGGAATGTCATTGATTCTGAGCAAGCAGCACTGGGAGGGAGGTTTGGGCATTCCCAGCAGCACGGAGCCCTGCGGGCTGGCGGCACAGGGGTTAACATCGGCGAGGTCAGGGGCTGGGCTGGGTGCAGAGCCAGCTGCAGATGTGCTTCGTGGCTCTGGATGCTGGGGGGAAGGTGGGGGGTGCCCTGCGGAACCGCTGAGTTCCGTGCAGATATCCGGCAGCGCTTCAGCACGGCGATTCCATCACCCACGGTGGAAATTCCTGGTCAGGCTGTACGGGAAGGGATCACTGCAGGCTCCGGCCCTATCGCTTCACCTCTGGCCTGGCAGCAGAGATTTGTCTGCTCGTGAAAACCCCATCCAGTTTGCTTGCCCCCCTCCTCTCCCCCTGCTTCTCTCTCCTGAGGGTGGGCGTGCTGACATTGTTCGCAGCACATCATCTGGTTCATGTTATGTCTGGCAGGAAGTCCAGCCCCTGCGGCCCGCCGCGCTCCGGGAGGCTGCACGGGGCCATGCTGTTGGCAAGGATGCAGAGGAGGAGCGGGAGGGGGCAGAGCGGGGGCTCCTGTGCTTCTCCCCCTGAGGACAGCCACCCCACGCACCCCACAGAAGGCAGCCCTGGGGCTGCAAAACAAAGTTACGGGGCTGAGAGCGGCGTTGCGTGGCCCAAATGGTGCTGGGTTGGCCTCTGGGTCTGTGCCCAGATCGTAGAATCATTAAGGTTGGAAAAGATCCCTAAGATCATCAAGTCCAACCATCAAGCCATCCCCACCATGCCCACTGGCCGTGTCCTGGAGATGTCTGCTCTGGGCTGTAATGTGGCTGCATGAGGGCAGAGCAGCCCCAGCATCCCATCCCTGTGCTGTCCTTCTGGCCCTACACCTTGCAAATTCCTGCTATTTCCATGCCATCCTTTTGCAAGAAAAAGCCCATCCTAGAGTGGGGTGCAGCGCTCACTGAGCCATGTGCAGTGGGATTTGCTCGCTGTCATTGCAGCGCACAGTTGGAGAAAGGCACGCTGAAAAGGGGAAAAAAAAATAAATAGAGTTGTTGTGACAACTGCATTGGCAGCAGCCTGGTGTGAGGTTACTCTGCAAGATGGACCCGGGGAGGAGAAGGTGGATTATTCAAATCCTCCCCCTCTTGCAGAGCTGGGCATTGCTCGGAGGTCCGAGGGCTCTTGAACTGGTTTTAACCATGGGGAATGGCAGGTTGAAACCAATGATCTCCAGTGCCTCTTTGCACGCCCTTTGCTTGGACCTTCCTGCTTCCAGTCCAGCCCAAACCAGCGCTGTGAGTTTGGGGGTCCTCCTGCTCCGTGCTTCAAACACAGCTGTGGATGGCCTAGACTGGGGCTGGCACTGCCCAACCTCCCTGCGATCTGACGCCTATTGAATACCCTTGGATTGTTGCTATTTTGGCTCTGTTTGTTTTCTGAACAATTAGGAGATTTTTCAGTTGCTAAACACATCCTCGAAAACTTGAATTGCTCAGCCCAGATGCCTCAGAGTTCAGTGCTGGTGCTTTACAGCTGGGAAGGAGAGGCAAAGATCTCCCTTCAAAGCCATTTTCTTTCTGCTTCCAATGGAAGAGGATCCTTTTCTCGCAGCCCGTTCCCCTCCCCGAGGCACCACCCGATATGCCCTGTGCAATCTGCGGGATGGACATCATCTGTCGGTGCTTCTGGAGAGGGACCTGCTTGTGGCTCCCAGCCAGAAGGATTGGGTGAGCCGGGAGCAGGCTGAGATGTGAGTGCAGGAAGGGAGCGAGGAGGTGGGAGGGGTTTCTGATGATTGTTTGATATCGTTAAGAGAAGCTGGAGAGAATTTCACAGCGTGTTTGGATAAGGGTTGCTTTGCGTGCCCTGTTTCCATAGGGCAGGAAACCCTCCGGTACTGGGATCTCACCAAGGTTTTAGTGGGTTTGTAATCCCTGATTAGCAGCCCTGGAAACTGAAATCTTGTTCAGCCCTCCCTGGCCCCACGGGCTCCACTTGTGCTGCTCCAGGGCCCCACGATCCCACTAGCAGAGATGCTATGGCCGTTTATTTTCTGACTATGGGCATGGGGTTCCCCGGCAGGACAACTAAATGTGAGCTTGGAGGATTCCTAGGCTTCCCTGTGCTCAGATTTGGGTGTGGAATGAGCTCAGATTCTGTAGGAAAAGAGGAAAATGACTGCAGAGCTGTGGGGATGTACCGCTTGTCCGGCCCCTCTGCTTCAGTGCTGGGGGGCTGGCTGCAACCACCCCACAGTTTGGGCTGGAGTGGGATGGTCTGGCTGTAGGATGGGCTCCATCACCCTTCTGCCTTTAATTGCCAGCCGTCGCATCCCCCAGGGATATGTAATTGAAGGAGCACAGAGCTTATGTAGGTCACTGCAGACCACATGTAAGGGCTGGACATCCCCTGCTTGCGCTTTTCTCCAGTGCTGTTATCTCCAGAGCTGCCTGAGTGGCAATTTTTCAAGTCGTGTTCCTTTTATTTGAATGCATGCTTGCAGCCAGGCTGTTTCAGTTCTCAAATATTTCTCTATCTCCCACGGACCCAGCAAAAAAGGGGAGGGAATGCTGTTTCCAAGGAGCAGGATTTGGACTCTGAGCTGGCTGCAGCGGGGTCCGTACACCAATTCGTTTATCCTGTGCTGTTCCTTGCAGTGCTGAGTTAGACCCAGTGGCAGCATCCTTGTCCGATCCCAAATAGGGCTCCTGGAATTGTTGGAGTTTGTCTTGCTCCTGTCCCAGCACAGGGACCGGGCCACTCATCACAGCAGTCCCAGTGCTCTGTGCTACCAATGTGTTTGGACTTTGCTCATGAGCCGTTGGGAGAGGGAAGCCTGGGGCCCTGGGAGCAAATGTGGCCACTCCCTGGGGATCGGCTCCGGGGATGGAGGAGGGAGGGATAGGAGCGGGGATGGGGCAGGGTAGGGTTGGGGTTGAGGTCAGTGCTGCTCTCCTAGTGAGCATGTTGGTGATGGGTTGATGGCTGGACTAGATGATCTTAGTGGTCCTTTCCAACCTTAATGATTCTGTGGTGAAGCAGTGACTGCAGCACCCAAAATCACTGCACCTCCTAATGGGATTGGGTTTGTTTTGTGCTTATGGCCTTATGCAAACCATCCCAACAGCTGATAGCTGCGTTCGTTGGTACAGATTGATACAGCACAGCACTTCTTTTATCAGATAACCACAGAGTGCTTGGTGCACCTTGTGGTCAGCAGCAAGTTTGCTCTTGTTATGCCATTGGGATGCGGATGGGCCCTGCCCTGGGATGGCAGAGGTGGGACAGAGGTGGCCGGGGTGTTCCCAGGGCTGGTGGTGAAGGAGAGGAGTTGTTTTGGCTCACACACGGCGCAGACCGGGGAGGAAAGCCGTCGGAATCTGGAATGCTGAGGCATTATTTTTAGCGTGGCTTTTCTTTCTGCTAACCGCACTTTAACAACGAGCAGCTGAGCTGAGTGCCTGTGTGCAGACCCGGCTTTAAAGGGCTTGCTACCCGTCTTACCAGAGCTGCTTTTCATGTAGGGAGCAAAACCACGCGGCATTTCCCTGCTCTTTGCAGCGGTCGTGTCTCCATGGTGACCCGAAAGCTGAGAGCCCGTGCCCGCCTCGCCTCTGAAGTCGGTGTTTTGGTTTGTGAAGCGATGTGGGCTTGGTTGGGGCTGTTTTGGAGTCAGAGCTCAGCTCAGGAAGCCACGCTGGGCAAAGCATGGCATGAGGCTGCCAGGGGCAGCACGACTTGTCTGCGGGGAGCGCTGGGGATGCTGCAGTGGAGCTGCACACGGTCAGTTGGGATCCCAAACCTCACCTTCCAGCTTGGGCCAAAAAGAATGGGGTTTGGGTGAAAGATGTTGCATAAAAAGCTCAGCGGGTGGCTGTGTGCCTCGGGGCTGCTGTGGGGCTCTGTTATGGGGCAATGTTCTGACATTCTGGATGACACAGGTTACTGCATCCCATCCTGGTTGCAGCAGTGGGAGCTGGCACCAGGGCAGCCTGGGCTCCTGCAGCTCTGCCATGACTCAGAGCACCTCCATGTCATGGCTGCGGTGTTGCAACAAGTGCTCACTGCCTGGGGTGCTCCTTGGGGGGGGGGGGGGGGTCCCACTACCCCCCTCTCTCCCCATCCTGTACATCCTCTTAGCCCAGGCCATGGAAGGAGCTTCGTATGGAAGGAGCTGGTGCACTCCCACTGTCCCGTGTCAGATTTTCAGTTGGGTTTGTCTGCAAAACCCCGCTTAGAAGGGGAGGGCTGCGTGATGCTGCCTGCTCTCTACCCCCAGATTTTGGGAAGCTCTGACGGCAGGGTTCTGCTGGGAACTGGGGGGGGAAGGGAGAATCGGGGCTGGGGGGAGTTCACCCACCCTGACCACCCCCCTCCTCCCCTGGGATGCACACACCCAGCTCTCAGGGCAGGGCTACAAAGTGCATGTTCAGGCATTTGACAACAGCTCGATTTTTATTTTTTTTTTCCCAGTTGTTTTCTCTCCAAAGGTGCCAATTAAAATTAAACCCTCACTGGCTTCAGCTGTGGAAATCAAACCATGTAGTTGGCTTCTCATCCTGACTGCGGGCCCCCCAGCTGCTGGCGTGTTGACTCCTGCCTCTGTACCTGCTTATGTAGCACCTCCTGCTCATTGACACTTTGTTAAGTAATGCTCTGGTGCGGAGAGTTCCTTGATTACAAGGCAAAAGCGTCGCTCTTCCCTCTTCCATCTTCCCACAAAGCAGCAAAGCTGCCGCGGGGAGCCGTGCAGAGGGAAAACGTGCAAAGGGAAAAGAAGCAGAGGGGAAAATGTCCCCTGCTCAGCTCTCCCTGGGCTGCCGTGGGGGCTGTGGGTCGGGGGGAGGCTGGGAGCAGCCGGGGTCAGCCCGCGGCTGCGCAGCAAATGGAGGCTCCGACGTCACGCTGCCGGGTGGGAGCGAGGGGCACGGCCGGCGAACAAAGCGCTGCATTTATGCCTTTCTCCGGCAGCCCCTCGCCGCTGCCTCCCTGCCCTGGATTGTTCGTGCATTTTCTCTGCTTCAGCTGTTTACTGGGTCAGCCCGCCGCGGACACGCACGCACAGTGGTGGCATTGAGTTGGGTTGGGAGAGCGCCCAGCGTTGCCCTTTGCAGGGTGGGGGGCATTGGGAGCCCCGTGGCATCCTCCTCCTTGTCCTCTTCTTCCTCCTCGTCCTCCTCCTCCTCCTCCTCCTCCTCTGGGATTTTGGGCATGGGGTGATCTGGGCTTATTGGCTGTGCCCATGTTTCAGTCTCTAGACAGGGCTGTGGTTCTTGGACAGCCTCCAGATTGTCCATCCCAATCTGCGTGCCTTAGAAATGATGGAAAGGCAGCGCTCTGTTTTTCTTTTCGCAAGCCGCAGCCAATGAGTCGGTGCACAGCAACGTAGGGGTTATCCAGCCTGCTCGGGAATGGCAAACCCCAATCGTTCCCCCTCCGGGTGTGCACTGCCTCCACGCGGGTCACCCATGTGGTGGGGACGAGGGGAGATTTGGCAAAGGAATGTGGTTTTGGAGAAGCTGATGCTTCTTAAAATTAAATTTTTGGCTGTCTAGATGGTCACAGGGGCTGCAGACCGAGAGTGGGAGGATGTGTATTTGTGGCTTTGTGACTCTGGGAATTCAAAGACTTTGGGGTAGGTGAACTCTCTGGCTTGAAGGTGTTGATATATGCCAGAGACAAACGTCCTGGAATTGAGACCACAAAGAGATCTGTGCCCTGTGCGGGTCCTGAAGTCAGAAACACACGGGATAACATAACTCCGAATCCAGTGGGGCACATCCCAAGTGAGGTCGGTGGGCTCTGCGTGCTGACCATTCGCTAATAACACCTTTGGGGTGCACATGGTGCAAAAAGGGCCATGTTTCAGCATCAGGATCAGCAGAGCGGTATGAAATCATGTAGGCTTGGGCCTACCTGGGGCGCACCCCTGTTTCTCTTTGCATTCGAACAAGGCATTGCAGGGCTCTCACGTTGCATGGGACTTGCACAAAAAATGCACTTCACTTTTTGACCTTGTTTCTGTGAGTTCCTTCCAGATTTCTCTGTTCACTCTTAGTGAAACGCAGACCTTTGTTCTCTGCTTGCTGCTAGCCATTCGAGCTGTGCTTACTCTTACAGAGCACTACGCATTAATTTTTTATCCACCGGTCGCGCGGTGCTGGTTTCGCTTCCAGCAATTACCCCGCGGGCTCTGGGTACGTTTGCAGCTCTCCCAGCACAGCCCCAGCTGCGTCCCTCGGAAGCAGCCCCGACCGCGTGGGTGTTGGTGCTGAGCTGGGATGCTGCGGGAGCACGCGCCGGAACGCTCACAAACGCACAGCAAAGCAAAGTGGAGCAAGAGCTGGAAGTGCTGCGTCGGCTGGATGCTTTTTCCGTGGATGTAGAGAGGAAGCAAAACCTGCTGCAGTCAGTTTGCTGCTGCGCTTCGGCACGTCCCTGTGTGGGAAGCACGGGGTTACGCAGTCACCGCGGGTGGCAGATGGAGCTGTTGTCCCCATGGCCGATCCCCTTGAAGTTGCTGGGGATGGAGCGGGCACGCAGCACTTTTACCCAACTCTTGATTTCCAGACCATAAAAAGAGCAAAGTTCTGACATGTGGGAAGGCTCTCCGTTTTCTTTGAAAGCAAAACAAACGTGAACCGGGGAGGAATCCTGCATATCTACTCTGTCTCGTTTCTGGACCCGAGCACCGAGCTCCTAATCCTCACTTCAGCCACTGACTCACTGCATGCGAGTCACAAGACGCCTTTGTACCAGATCCTCCTTTCTCTTCCTAAACCACGCGGGCGGAGGCAGCTGCCTTTGAGTATCCTCTGCAGCCACGCTGCGTTATGGGCACCAGCATGGCGAGCAGCATTAGATGTGGCACTTGGGGACACTGTTCGTGGGCATGGTGGGGATGGGTGGGGGTTGGACTTGGTGATCTTAGTGGTCTTTTCCAACCTTAGTGATTCTGTGATTCTGTTCTGTCCAACCTGCTGCCTGCCTCGGGCAGATCCCAATGGGAGAGGGGTCAAACCCTCCTGATGGGTGAATAGGGGTGGCTGGGGATGGCCTCCCTCTGCCCACCCGGCTACATTGGGATGCACAGCCCCAGCTGGTCCCCATTGCAGCTCCTGGAGCTGAGCGTGTCAGGGAGCCCGGGCTGCAGAGCCAAGCAGCTGATGGGTAAGAACAGGCCCCCAGCTGTCGCCGCTGTCCGGGTGTCCTGGCAAAAACAGTCCCTTTTCACAGCGGGTTGAAGCTTTGCTTCTGGCCCTTTTTCTGTTCTTTTCCTGTTTCCCCCTTTGCTGTTATTTTATGTTGGAACCGTTCCTGGTCTGAAGTGGCTCGGAGCAGGCAGGAAGGAAGGCGGAGAACGTCAAAAAGCCAAAGAAGAAAACACGTCCGTCTGTCTGCTGATCACCCCGGTGCTGCAGCGCTGTGCGGGGCCGGGATTCGAGCTCCATTGGAACAATGCAACACAGCACAAGGGGAAAGGACACGGCCTGAGACCAACCTGCCAAGGTCTGCTGGGTAGAGCCTTGGTACCCAGCACTGCCCAGTTGTGGTGTTGGGATGGTGCTGGGAGCACGTGCTGTGGGTACTGCAGCACTGGGCAGCTTTCCCCAAATCACAGCATCACCCGCAGCTCTGCGGGCTTCCTGAGCGTGGCCAGGGAAAGGAAACGGCTGAGGAGCACGGAGCAGATGGGATGATCCCAACCCGCCGTGGTGGGGACAACAGCTGCCCAGGTTTTGGCCTGGAAGTCCCCGTGGGGAAGGGTGTTGTGCTGCATGCGCTCATTTTGTGTGGGCAGGATAGGGGGACTTCTGCTTTTGCGGTCTTTCTCTGTGGTTCACGGAACTGCAGTTGTTTTCCTTTCACTAGATGGGGGTGGCTTTTTGTTTCCAGTTTCCTTTACATAACGCTGTCCGTTTTGGTTTACATAAGAGGCCCCAAAGTTACTGCTGCGCGTTGCGTGGGGTCAGGATCTGCTCCTGGGGGTGAAATGAAAGTTAACTCAAGGCTATTGTAAACCATGAGGACATGTCCTTCGTTTCTTTTCTGTCTGAAAGAGCCAATTTCCTATTGCTGGTGGAAGGCGTTATTACGAGAAAGGACTGGAGACTGCAAAGCCCAAACCCCCACTATCTTTTTGGCTTTCATCTGGCTTTTGAACCTGTGCAAACACAGAGCTTCAATGGGAAACTCCAGCTCAAGCAATTCCCTGCTGGGTCGGGGATGTTCCATGGGCAGGGTCTGTGCCGCACTGTGCTCACCTATAGAACTCATGTTCTGTGTTGCACAGCTGAAAGGGAGCGGAGCGAGGCGGCCGTCCTGAGCTTTCAACCAGCTCCCGCTCAGGGAGCATCAGTTAAAGCACTTTAAGCAGTTTTGTCTCTTCCACGTGTGCTGAAATTAATACCTTTTTCCACTAACAGTTCATTATTTTGTGTCCTTGGAAGCCAACGCGCTAACCCGGGGACGCATGGGAGCGGAGCTCTTAAGACCTGGTAATTGTGGGATAATGGTGTGCGTCGTGCAGGAACGTTGTCGTGCTCACACTCAATCCTGTGCTGCGCTCCTGTCTTACCAAAACCACCTCCGTGACTCATCAGGGCTTTCCAAAACATGGTTTCCTCGCCAGTATTTTCTTTGCTGCTGGGGTTCGGCGTTTCCCCCATTGGGCCGATGCGGGCAGGCTCCTGCTCGCACCGCAGCCCTTCCTCCAGGCTCGCCTGAATCCTTCTTCTCATTATTAAACCCCCCGTGTGCAGACGTGGGCTCAGCGCCGCGCTGTGTACCAGAACACGCGCCCTTAGAGCGGAAGAGTTTATTGCACGGAGCAGGAATTCCTCCCCGCTGTAGTCAGCGCGGCTTTGAACCGAGGGCCAGAGCTCGGCGTTGTTCACACAGCCCAAGGCGAAACGCGGCTCCGGGAAGCTGGAAAAGCAGGCGGGCCATCTGGCGTGGCCGCCAGGTCGTATTTCAGGGGGTGAACTCCCACAGAGTTCACTTACGGCTTTTGCAAAAGTCTCTGGTTCCGTGCAGAATTGCGTGCCTGATTCCCCCCCCCTCAAATTAAACAAGAGTGGGGGTTTCTTGCGCTGCCTCCGTTGGAATGCCTGGAGGTTCAAGGCCGCGTGCTGGGCTGCAGACGTGGTGGCCAAGCGATCGTTTTTGCTGCGATTTTTCCCTTTTCTTGTGCTTTGGATCTCATTTTACGGTGTGCCGAGCCCTTCCTACACGAGCGTGGCGGAAGGCACAAATGCCATAACCATCAGTGGAAGTGGAAAGGGCTGCTCACCCGAATCTCTGCTCTGTTATTCAGGTGGAGCTGCTGATGAGGGAGGCTTTGCTTTGGTGCCCAGCACTGGGCCGTGCCCAGAGGCCCCGTCCCACAAAGCAGAGGTGCACACTTGGAGCGGGTGCCGAGGTGCGCTGCGCAGCCTGGGCCCCGCTGCTGCTTTTTGCTTCGCTGGTTTTTAACAAACACGTGCAGAATGCACAATCAGCATCTTGGAGAAAGAGCGGTAGGAAAGAGGAAGCTCACGCGGAATATAAATAACCAAATTTTAGAATGTAGCAGTGTAGCAGCTCGCCCGGCTCTTGGCGCGAGCCAAACTGGAGGCCGCTGGGAGCTGCGCGCTGTGCGTGTGGTTTGCAAAGGGGGAACTTTGGGGGGTATCGCACGAGTCAGCAAACAAAAAATGAATGAATCTGGCAGTCTTGAATATAGGAAGGAAATGAAATTTGCCTCTACGCGCATCAAAATTGGGTGCGCTTTCGGCACGTGACGTGAAATACAAGAGTGGAAGCCCTCGCAGTTGTGGCAATAGTTTCCACTGTAGTTGCACAGCAGCTGCCAATGATTCATGCATTGATCTCGGGACATTTCGTCCTCTCACATGATTTGATTTCTTAACTAATTGAACTGCACCTCAACGAGCATCTGTTTTTTCTTGATTCTTTGTGTCTGGGCTTTCCAATGGCCTGGCCAAACCTCCGCTCAGGTTTTGTTTGGAGCTTTCTGCTCAGCATCCCCTGACATGTGCAGCATCAGCTGGAACCATGGTTCCTCACATCCATGGGGAGAGGACTGGGAGGAGGGTGTTTTGCAGGGAGCTGGGGTGCCCCTGGCGCATGCTGAATCGCGCTGCTCAGCTTCAGCCATGGGCTGGCTTCATGGGAAGGACATGGGAGGGACGTGGCTTAGTGGGCGTGGTGGTGATGGCTGGACTAGATGATCTTCACGGTCTTTTCCAAGCGCTGGGATTCTGTGAAGCGCTGGGGCCACCACTGGGAGCAGCGTGGGATGGGGCACCCGGTGGCAGCCTTAATCCTCGGCAGGCTCTGAGCAGTTGCCATTCCTCAGGGGGTTTTCACGCTCTGCAGGCTGCAGGGAAAGCCGCGGGCTGGCATCGGCCTTGGGCTGGCAGCGTGCTGCACCCACGTGCGTGGTCGCCTCCCCCTGCTATCCCCCTTACTGCTTCCAGGAGTTCTCCCCATCTGTCGAGCAGCGAGCTTTGCTGTGTGTGATGCCCCAAATGGTGCGGGGGCTGGGGGGAGGGGGAGATCCCCACGGCGTGCAGAGGGATCTGCAGAAATCCTCTTAGGAGAGGTGCTGACTCAGGAGAGCGTGGCGGGAGGGGGCCAGACTGAATCTGAGGTGGCTTCCACATCCCCAGAACGGAAACGTGAGCCTCGTGGCTGGGTCTGGCAGTGGCCCTGGGTACAGCCATCTGTCCATTTGTCCCCTAGGGCACCCCACTGCTGCTCCCTGAGTTTTTTTTCCCCAAATTCAGGCTGCCCAGGGAAGCTGTGGATGCCCCATCCCTGGAGGTGCTCAAGGCCCGGATGGATGGGTGCCTGGGCAGCCTGATCTGATGCCTGATTTAGTGGTTGGCAACCCTGCCTGAGGCATAGGGGTTGGAACTAGATGATCTTCTAGGTCCCTTCCAACCCAACCCATTCCACTCTACTCTACTCTAGGATTCTAGCATCCCCCTTGACTTTCTGCCCATCATGCTTGGCCAACACTGCCCAAAGCTCACGGGCAGCTTCATTCCCCAGTCATTATTTGTTATGATGAGGCTTTGAGTGCTTGAGGTGCTCAGCTGAAGCTGGGGCAGATTACTGAGATTACAGTCAGAGCCAGCAGCAATGTCACCTTATGTCCCATAAAGGCATAGGGAGGGGGACAGCTGGGGTGTGGGGATGCAGAGTCTTGGCTCTGCTTGGGTGTAAGTGGGTGCTGGGTTCAGCTGCCCCAAAGGGCTGGTTCTGCCTGCTCTGTGCTTGTGAATGGATGAACAAATTGCCTTTGGGATAGCCCATCCAGGCATGGGAGAGCATCTATGCATTATCCTCCTTATCTCATGATGTACCTTGTTGTCCCATGCAGAGCTCCACACAGGAGATTGGAGAAGAGCTGGAGGATGGTGTGATCTACAGCATATCGCTGCGCAAAGTGCAGCTCCATCACACGGCCAACAAGGGGCAGCGGTGGCTGGGGGTAAGTGGGGTTTTTCTGCCAGACAGGGTGACCTGATGACAGGGCTCAGCAGGGTCAATACCAGGCTACATCCTGCCCTCTTCTTGTGTCCCCATGTGCTCATGTTCTGGGAGCTCCTTCCAAGCATTATCTGAAAATCGTGTCTTTATTTGGGCAACCCTGAGGCCTTCGCTGGGGCTTGCCAGATGCTCAAGTCTTCTCAGTTGGGTTGCTGGCCACTTGGGTGCCCAAGAAGACCTTTCCTCTCCCCAGCCCCATCACACAGGGTCCCATCACTGCAGGGAGTCCCATCTGAGATCCATAAGATGCTTGCAGAGGTGGTGGGACCACTGTGAACTTGTATATATCCATCTTCATCCAGCCTGCTGACTTCTGCTCCTGTCCCAGCAGTTTGAGAATGAGTCAGCCTTAAACCTCTATGAGACGTGTAAGGTGCGGACGATAAAAGCTGGGACCTTGGAGAAGCTGGTGGAGTACCTGGTTTCGGCCTTCAAGGGCAATGATTCCACCTATGTCACCATCTTCCTGTGCACTTACCGGGCCTTCGCCACCACCAAGCAAGTGCTGGACCTGCTGCTCAACAGGTGAGGCGGCCGTGCCCCAAATTGCAGATAGAAGTGGCTGATGTCTGAGCATCCTTAGCTAGGAGAGCTCCAGCATCTTCTGCCTTCACTTGGAGGTCTGATGGGCTTCTCCCAATCCCCTCAGGTATGGCAAACTGCACGTGCAGACGAACGGAGACCACGCCAGGCACATTGTGGACGAGAGGATGGAGCTGAAGAAGTAAGTCTGACCACGCTGGGGGTGAACTAGAGACGGGGTCTCCCATGATTGCTCTTTGGTTCTCACATGAAGGCATGTGCCTGTCCCATGGGTTTCTCATGACACCACCCAGTTCTCCTCTCTGTTCCTTTCCCCACAGCACCATCTCCTCCATCCTGGGCGCCTGGCTGGACCAGTACTCAGAGGACTTCCGCAAGCCCCCGGACTTCGCCTGCCTCAAGCAGCTCATCTCCTACGTGCGCCACAACATCCCTGGTTCAGACCTGGAGCGCCGAGCCCGCATCCTGCTGGCCCAGTTCCAGCAGCAGGAGCAGAGTGAGACTGAAGCAGAAGGTGAGGGACGGTTCCCTGCTCGTGGGGGTGTCAGGGGCTGTAGGGAGTACTGCAGAGCTTCAGGTCTCACCACGTGGCTGGACATGGAGGTACACTGGGAAGCTAATCCAGCTGAACTAGAAGTGGGATTTCTAAGTGGATTAGTTAATCTGCCTTTAATTCTTTGCAGACCCTTGCTTCCTGGTTAAATATGCTTATTCATTTATCTGAGCCTTATCTTGAGGTGCGAAAGCAGAGCACTGGGGGTGGGATGTGGTGTGGGATGCAGCGGGGACCTGTGCTTGTGGCTGCACCGCAGTGCTCAGCTTTGTGCCATCTTCACAGCTGTGGACCACGGTGGCTGCACGTTCCAGCTGGTGGAGGAGAACGGGGTTGGGGATGGGAAGTCAGATTTCCTCTCCTTCTCCCCAGAGATGGTGGCAGAACAGTTCACGCTGATGGATGCTGTGAGTACTCATTCAGCAGCTGGGTCAGTGCTGCTGCTCTGGGCACAAACCAGTCTGTTCCCTCACACCCTACTCCATCTTTTCCCAAAGAGACCCATCCCATCCCTTTATCTTCCAGGAGCTGTTTAAGAAAGTGGTGCCTTACCACTGCCTGGGCTGCATCTGGTCCCAGCGAGACAAGAAAGGCAAAGAGCACCTGGCGCCCACCATCCGCGCCACAGTCTCGCAGTTCAATAGCGTGGCCAACTGTGTCATCGCCACGTGTCTCGGGGACCGGACCCTGAAGCCGCAGCAGAGAGCTAAAGTGGTGGAGCGGTGGATCGAAGTGGCTCGGGTAGGACAGTGCAGTCCCTCTCTCCTTGCCCAGCGCTGGGGTTTTTGCGGTGCACGAATCTCAGCAGATCTCTCGGCTTTCTTTAACATCGAGCCGTGCCGTCCCCTTATCTGCCCCCAGGAGTGCCGCATCCTGAAGAACTTCTCCTCACTCCGAGCCATCCTCTCGGCTCTGCAGTGCAACGCTGTGCACCGGCTGAAGAAGACTTGGGACGAGGTCTTGCGGTGAGGAGCACCTGGGGGCCCCGGGGCTGCTGGGAGGTCTCAGGGGGCGGCTGTGCTGGAGCCATGGCCCTTCAGTGTAAGATGTGTAAATGGGATCATTGCAGCACTGGCATTGCCCAAAGCCAAGGGATCTGAGGAGAGTGGGGAAACAAAAGCAGCACTGTCTGCTTCTCCTTTCCATCTGAACACCCTGGAATAACCCCAGTCAGCAAGGCCTGCTGCAGCTGGGAGCTTCGCTGGGGTCATTTGGGTGCGCAAGGAAGAGACCCAGTGTGGCACCATTGCTGACTTCCCTGTGTTTCCCCCGAGCAGGGAGAGCTTCCGCACTTTCCATGAGCTCTCAGAGATCTTCTCCGATGAGAACAACCACTCCTTGAGCCGGGAGCTGCTCATTAAGGTATGGGGCACCTGTGGTCCTGATAAGGAGCTTGGGCTGGTGCTGGAAGAAAGGTCCCTGTTGTTCCAGCTGCCAGGCAGATAGGGCATTCTGCATCTCCACCCCAAAATTGTCATTGCATGAAAGTCTCAGAGCAGTTGAACAGGTAGAGATAAGCAATGGGATATGTTCTGGTGCACCAGATGAAGGCCTTTCCCCAGATGCAGCCTGGTGCAAAGGGCAGCCCTCCAGAGGCCTCCTGGGTCGAGGTGGGGCTGTGGGGTTTGGGAAAGGCTGAAGCCAAGTGTCCTTCCCACAGCTTTCCAGCTCCAGACTGGGGGCTGAGATCACATAAAATACAAAGGGGAACAAAACAGCCCATTGAAGAGCTATTTATACAGAGAGCTGGAAATGGGAGCAGCATTTCCTATTCACTGAACCTCTCCTCATTTAGCCCTGAAAAAGCTCAGCTTAGATTTCCTTCTCTTCCCCTCATTCCCTCTATGAGGAAATTGCAGCAGTAAAAGTGGCTGTGAATTTTAGCTCATGTTTCCCCCTCGTGCTGATGCCGCCTCTCCCCACCATCCAGGAGGGCACGTCCAAATTTGCCACCTTGGAGATCAACCCAAAGAGGGCCCAGAAGCGGCAGCAGCAGCAGCGAGAGATGGTGAGTGGCTGTTCCCATGTCCCCACATCCCTTCTGGTTGGCTGCCAGCTCTCTGCTGACCCCAGCCATCCCTCACTGCTCCCCAGGGTGTGATGCAGGGCACCATTCCCTATCTTGGCACCTTCCTCACGGACCTGGTGATGCTTGACACCGCCATGAAGGATTTCCTGGACGTATGTACCTCCGTCTCCGTCCTCCTCCTCTCCTTTATGCCCAGCCATCCCCAGAGCCTGGCGGTTCAAAGTGGAGGGTTGATTCCCTGAGCACTGATCCTCTCCCTTTGGGCATCCCATGGCCAACGTCGTCCCTTGCGCATCCCATACTCAGCTCCGGCAGGCGCTGGCAATGGGCCGCTCTCGCAGCGCCCCCTGGCGG
>NC_034424.1:6575413-6594094 GCF_002078875.1 Numida meleagris | reverse complement strand
AGCAGGGCTGTGCTGCTGCTGGTGCACTGAGAAGCTGCAGAGAGAGCTGAAGCCTTTGTCTCTCCCCCAGCTATGGGCTGTCGTGTGAGATTGAGCCACTGTCCGAGTCGGCCAGCAACACGCTGAAGGCGAAGAAGAACACAGGCATCATCAAGCGATGGAGCGAGTGAGTCTGTTCGTCCCAGCGGGATGCGGGTTGGAGGCAAGGGCCAGCACCATCATGTCCTTCCCTGGGCCTGCTCCCTCCTCACCCTCCCCTCTCTCCCTGCAGCCGGCAACCAGCCAGCACTGAGCCCTGTGCCAGTGGCAGTTCCCACTCCAAGTCCTTCGACCAGCTCAAGTGTGGGCAATACCTGTGCAGCGGGGATGCCACCGACTCGGTCAGCGTCACCTCTGCCGGCTCCAGCAGCTCCGACGTGGAGGAGATCAACATCAGCTTCATCCCCGAGTCCCCTGACTGCCAAGAGAAGAAGGTACGGAGCAGCTTGCAGGGCTCCTGAGGCTGGTGCTCCCCTCAAGAGGGGATGGCCCCCGTCTCGCCTTGGGGCTGGGGAGCTGGGGCTGCTTCTGCCCTGCTGGAGCGAGGGAGGCCCCTGCTCTTTGTGGTGGAGCTGGGCTTGCCTTGGCACAGCAGGGTCTGGCAGCTTTGGTGGCTGTATGTCCCCCACTGGTGCAGGGCAGTGAGATCCCTCTGGCCTCCCTCCCCCAGCACTCGTACACCCCGTCTGTGGCTGATGGAGAAGCTAAACCTACTGTGTCCTCCGCATCCCCTCTCCTCCCTGCCCTCCAGTTCTGGGAATCCACCTCTCTCTCCTCCCTGGACACGTCGGGCATCGGCTCGGGCTCCAGCAGTGCCTCGTCCTCCTCCGTCTCCTCCACGCCAGTGACAGCATCCCGCACTCACAAGCGCTCCGTCTCCGGCATCTCCAGCTACTCGTCCCTCTCGCTGCCCCTTTACAACCAGCAGGTCGACGATTGCTGTATCATCCGTGTCAGCCTGGCTGTGGACAACGGCAACATGTACAAGAGCATCCTGGTTAGCACCCAGCACCCGCGTCAGTTTTGGGATGGGGAGGCTCGTCACGCTTGGATGCGGGCATGTCTCACACATATGGAGGTGGGGGATTCGGCACCATTTTGTGTTAAATGGTGGTTAACTATGCTGTGTGCTCATAGGTGACTAGCCAGGATAAGACACCGGTCGTTATTCGCAAGGCCATGGCCAAACACAACTTGGACGGGGACCGGCCTGAAGACTACGAGCTCGTTCAGATCATCTCAGAGGAGAGAGGTGCGTATGAGGGGTGGGATTCTCTCCCGGCCTGGGCTCTGGGTGGGAGCAAGCTGCTCAGCTGACTCCATCCTTGATCCCTCCCAGAGCTGAAGATCCCCGACAACGCCAACGTCTTCTACGCCATGAACTCCGCCGCCAACTATGACTTCGTGCTCAAGAAGCGGGGTTTCTCCAAGGGGGTGAAGATCAAGCACGGCTCCAGCTCCACCCTGCCCAGGATGAAGCAGAAAGGCCTGAAGATCGCCAAAGGCATCTTCTAGCCTCAGCCCCACTGCCACCCCTCACCGACGGGGCCTTGGAGGCAGGCTGTAGCCGGGCCTGGTGCCGCCGGCAGGGCCAGGAACGACGCTCACCCGCACCGAGAGCTGCTTTGGCACCCGGCGGCCCTTCCGCCTCTCTCTGCACAAGCTCCCGTTTCAATCAGGTCTTTTTTTTTTTTCTACACAGGAAGGCAGCGGGAAGGGGGGGGGAAATCTCTCTCTCTTTTAGTTTTAATTTTAAACCTTCCACGGTGCGACACTCGTCCAGCCGCCAGCCTGCCCAGAGCAGGAGCCCGCCTCTCTGCCGTAGGTGCCTTGTGTCCGCGCGAGCCGGGGAGCGGTGGCTTGGAGGGGCCCTTTGCAAGGAGCACACACGAGCCACTGCCACGCGAGCTGGGACGGGCGCTCCCCTTCTCGGCACTGGTTTACCTCCACGTCCTTCCCCGGATCACCTGGCATTGCCACCACCGCCTGTGCGTGCCCTGGGAGAAGCCGTGCTGGAAAGGATGCGGCCCCACAGCCGGTGCCTCGTGGACAAGGGTTGCTGTCGATGACTGGAAGCCTCCGCGTGGTCTCGCTCCTCTCCCCGATCCAGCCGCCGGCCCCCGTTCAAACCTGCACCAAAGATCAAATGCCAGTGTCCCTTCTGCAGGCGGGGGAGCTTTGCATGCATCCCCGTGCCCCCAGAGCTGCCAGCCGAGCCAGGAGGAGGAGGAGGAGAGCGGACTGCTGTCCGAATTTGTGTAAATAGAGACCTCGTGTCTGCACGGGCGGGCAAGGAGTCAGAGAGCTCGGGGTGCTCCGGCTGCCACCGCCTGACCCACAGAAAGTGCCACTCACCTTGGGCTTTAACCAGACTTTTTCCAACACTGACCATGGGAGAAGCAGCGATGAGACTTCTTTTGTATAAAACAAACAAACAAAAAAGTTTACTGATTTTTTTTTTTTTTTGCAATATTTATTGGTTGTAAATAGAAGAGATGAACTTGTACATTTTACTAACCCAGAGCCCCCCCTCCCCTGCCCTGCAGCCCAGTCCCTCTCCTGTCCCCCCCTATTTAAGGCTGCTGGGAGGGATGCTCACAGCAGCAGTGTCGCTCTGCCCTGCTCACACGGCGCTGACCCCTCTGGGCTCCCCCCTCTCTTGTTTCTTTACCACTCGACGCTCGAGCAGGGGCAGAGATGCTTGTTTTAACGACTGTAGGAAACACTAACCAAAAGGGGGAGCTTTATTTTTTTTCTTTTTGCCCCTGGACCTGCTGGCTCCATCACGTTTTGAGCGCTTCCTCCCAGCACATCTTTTGTTTCCTGTCTGTCCGTGCTGCTGGGTGGGAGGAAACGTGTTCCCTGGCTCCAGGAGAGGGGCTGGGATGCAGCGACACCGCACGGCGACACTCGGAGGCCCAGGGCTGGTGGCAGGACCGGGTGGAGAGAGGCTGCTTGTTTACGAGCACGGCTGGCATGAGTTCTGCCAGCCCTCTGTCCCCTTGGCTGGCATCGCCTGGGCCACCACGCCCACACTGCACATGATGGGAGCCCTTGGCACCCTGACGCAGGGGCTGCCTCCTGCCTCCCACCCCACCCGGAGCCTGGCCCCTGCCTTTGGGTGCCAGCACCCCTGGGCCTCCCCCTGGCTCCATGCTGCTCTGTGCCTACCAGCTCCTGCCCACCCCTCTGCCCCTCTCCCCTCCCCTCCTGCTGATGTCCTCTGGAAGCCCAGCATCCCCGGAGGGGACTGGCTGTACCATATGTATTTTGTACCACTTCAGTGAAGGAGCACACTGCCCAGTGTGACTTGTACACAGCAATGTAATTAGACTTTGCAATAAAATACCGATCCTCAAACATCCCTGCCCTAAAGCAGGGGTTGTCCTGTCTTCCTGAACTGCTGGCCTACTCCTAGAGGAAGGGGAATGGATCTGATTGTGGAGGTGGTGCTTGAGCCTGTTACTGTATGGTAACCGTGCTGAGCTTTGTTTTGTGCTTGAATGAAGAAACAAGGCTTTTTTGTTTGCAGGACCAGTGCCTGATCTCAAGTAACCCTCTTCATGGGAATCTGTGCTGTTGGGACTGGTGCTTTTTCTGGTAGCATCAATGTGACATCTCATTTACTAGTCTACCTCTTTTCGTATTTGCAATGGCTGTAAGAGCAAATGCAACATTGGTCCCTATGTTAGGGAGACAGTACTCTGCTTTGGTTTGAGATATTCTTCCTTCAGTGTTCAAGGGCTCATTTCCTAGTATGGCCTGCATGTTTATTTTTTATAATTGCACAGACTTCAGTGGAAATTGCCTGGATGGTGTAGTGCCTCTGGCTACATAGATTACTTTAAAGCTGAGTTTTTTGAAAATGAAAGGACTATTCTGTACACACAGAGCTGTTAGTGACATTTCCTGCTAAGTCAGAATTAAGTATCCAAGTAACTGCAGTCTTCCCAGACAGAAGAATTGCAAAAATAGCTGGGAAATAAGTAAACCCTGACACAAGAGATTTCTGGTTTCTTTGGCCTTAGGCTAGCTGTTGGTAACAAGCTTGGCTTCAGGTGTTTTCCTAGCATTTCTGAGAGTGTTTATCCTTGGTGCCTGATAATACCTTACCTGGAAGTAGAGTGCCCACAGCATTAGAACATATTATCAGCTACTAATGATAAACCTTCCACTTGTAACACACTGGGGAACGCACAAGACTTAGAACGTGCCAGCAGTTCTTTAATTTCTATAACTGAATGGTAACCTCTTCAGGCCATTTTTTTATTTTCCACATGACCGTCACCCCAGACATGCTATATTTCTTACAGAGAGATTTGGGAACACAGTTTCTCCTGTTTTAAGGTGTATTGCCAGCTGGTTTTGATTCTCTTTTCTTGGAGCCTGTTGAGCTGCTGCAGTAAACACCAGCTGGAGCCTGGCAAGAAACCTGTTATCTCCATGGTGGCAATGTTCTGAAGGCTTATTATCCCACAGTTATAAAAATGTGGGCAATGGCATCTGAACATCAAAAATGACAGCCATCAGCAGGCACCACAGTCAGTGCAGACAGGTAGCTGGCACCTTAGTGCAAGTTCTGCTCTCACACACCCTGTGTATGGTTGCTGAACCATCAGCATTGAAGGAACAAGAGCCAAGAAGATTCTGTCCAACAGCAGTGAGACTCCTCACTGAGTTCACACATAGTCTAGAATTTCTGTTTCCATTTCGTTTTCACTCCCATCAGAAGGCTTGAAGTCTTCTTCTTCCTCCTCTTCATCATCCTCATCCTCTCCAGATTCATATGCCAGCTGTTCTTTGCCATCTTCACTGCTTGTTGTACTTGAGAAAAGAGCTTAATTAGGAAGAAAGAAAGGAAGTCACAATGATGCATCTCTCAGCGCAACCTGGATAACTTTGCAGTAGGGCTCATAAAACAATGAGAGAAAGGCAGAAGCCTGAGGATCACAGTTAAGGTTGCACATCTTAATAGAATTAAAAAAAAAAACAAACAAACAAAAAAATCCATTTTCATACCCTAGAAGTGCTAGCAGAACAGTAGCAGATCTGCACCATCATGTCTCCTCTCCTAACTGATTCTGACCTAATACACTGGGATATTGATTTGGCCCAGCATCATGCAAGAATAATGTCCTCACTGCTTGTTTATAAGTTATATGCCATCAATAAAAAGAAATGCTAAGTCATGGCCTGAAACAGTGATTGAGCACCTGGTGGGAAGGCAGGGCCAACCCAGATGAGCTCAGGTGTATGCAATGCACCTGAGTGACCAGAAGGAGTGAAGCCAGGATCCACCCCTTTCCCCAACCTCATTTAAGGGTTGGCAATGGAGGTGAGGGTATCTTGCTAGAGATCCCTGCATACCTGAGGCCTTCTCAAGGTAAGCAGTCTTTTTTTCCTGTGTTTCTGTGTCCATGGCTGCTGCATTTGGGCTTATCCTCACTTGATGCAGCCTAGGACTTTGCCACCCCACTATTATCGCTGTATTTTCCATCATGTTATAGAGTTACAAACCTGAAGGCTGTGATACTGGAATAGTGAAAAAGAACACCTCTACTTTTAGCTATTCCCAGTCTCCACCCCATGTCATGTGGCAGGACAACAGCCTCAGCTCTCACACTGTGATGCACTAGAACGCAGGGAATGCCAGAGGTGGTGAACATAGCAATGCTACTTCCCCAGCACTGGCAGCAAGATCCTAATGTAGTCTAAAATGTCTCAATGTTATCGGGTAGGTGGTAATACACTGTTCAGTACTTTCAGGTTCAGAACCATCCGTACCAGGTCTTGTGGATCTGATTATCTGCTTTATCATCAGGGACATGGTATCTCTCAGATCATCACTAGTCTTTGGAAGGCACCATCCATCCCGCTCCGTGCATTCTGACTCTGAACCATCATTCCGATGGATGATTTTTTGTAGGCTAAAAAGCAACAAAAAGAAGGTGAAATATTACCCTTCTACACTCAGATGTAGGCTTCAAATAAGACAGACTGTGGCTTACTTCTCTTTCCTTGAGTGGGAAAGAATATTTGGTTATTCACCTGTCATATGAGAAAGGAAGTTTATGTGAGAAGTCTGTTCTGTTTTTATTCAGAAGCCAAATACCTCTTAAGTTCCTGGGCAAGGAGAGTGAGAGTAATGAAGTGGATATAAACAGGTTTTGAAATCTCGTTCTAACAGAGGACTCAGCTGGCAGTGTGTAATACCTTTCCACATTCAAGTCACAGAGTTGATAGAACATCTGCCGATACGGGGGTAAGGCTCCTTCTCGGAAAATGTAGATGGATTCCTAAGAGGAAAGATGGAAGGGATTTAATGTGCATTCTGAGGTGTAACAGGGCAACTCTGGTGTAATTGTCAAGTACTGAGTAAACAACAAGCCACTTCCTGCACAAATCTGTCCCAAGTCAAAAAACACTTAGTATCCAAGCTACAGCTTCATTAGTAGCTTGTTACTGTGTATCAGTAGACTGTAGGTTTTGTTCTAGCAAAAAGGGAAAAAAAAAAAAAAAAAACAACAGACTGCTATTTCAATATTTATTTTACCCTGCTCAAGTCTGCAGGATGACCTGATAAACACATGGCAATGTTTTGCACTTCACTGCCCTTTAAGTTCTCCAGTTTTCTCAACTGAAACAAAATGCTCATCGCGTTTAAGGCTAGAGGCAAGAGTACCAATCCCATGTAAGAAACACATTCATGGAACAGCAGGTGAAGTTCTGCAGTGACATGTTCAGCTAGCAGTTCTCTGGGTAAACTTGTGACCTTCAACTCGTTCATGTCTCAAAGAGAAACCTGTACCCTTAATGAATTCCAAAACAGGAAACACTTCCTCCCTTTTCACTATGCTATTTCAAGATTGTGGTGAAAGAGAGTAATGCTTACCTTCAGTTTATACCTGCTGGAGGCAGGCTTTTTTGCACCAGATGCACCAGAAGTACCAAGTCCCTGCTTCAAATCGTGTACACTGACTGTATGACTTACTGAAAGACAACAGAGACCTGATTAGGGACAATTTTGCTGTGGCATTGTACTGTTGCTTCCCAGTGTTGATCCAGCTTGGCTGCTCAGCAAAAAGCAGATCAGCTCAGCAACTGAGCATGCATTGCTGATTCTTCAGAGATCTTACTGGACAGCAAATCAGTCATGGATAGGTGTGAGTTCTAATTTTGGCTCAGCTGGAGCACAGGAGGACTTTTCACTACCTAAAAGTAGGATCAAAGAAACAGAAGAGCCAGACACCCCTTCTGCTGGCATGACATACCTGGCTTTTTGACAGTGATGGGCAGACTGTAGTTATACGTGCTGCGTTTTGCTTTCACTGGCATATCATTAGGGGTGTAACCTAGAGGTGAGAAAAGAAAGCCAATAATGAACTGAGGACAAGCATCCCACAGAATATGCCTAGCTCAGTAACAGAAGTGCTGGACTAGTGTGTGAAATGAAGGCTGATTTTTTTTTGGGGGGGGATACACTGTTTTTTTTTGGGGGGGGATACACTGATTTCTGCAAGTTGAAGAGAGGTATCAGATAAAATCTTTTTGGCTGGAAAGATGGGAAGATGTGATCTGACCATAGTAACTAGATGACAGCTCTCTCAAGCACTTGTTATATGACTTCAGAAAGTGCTTTCCCTCAACTTGCTCTCTGCAAAATCAGAGCAAAGGAACCCTATGTACCACAGCCTGAGACCTGCTGTCCTGCACATGCAAGTAACAGAATATACTGCTTAGTGCCTCCCCTGAGCAAGAGTGAAGATGGCCTGCTGACACACACTTGGGCTTTGAATACATGGAGGAGGAAAGACAGCGAGATGTTTGTAAGGTTTGGAATGTGCCAAATGAGGAAAGAAATACCGCTTAATCTCCTTTCAAGTTTGTTTTGTTTTATGGAAGAACTACAGGAAGGAATGAAATCAAAAGATGCACCCTCCATCACAGCAGACAGAGCAAAACAGTTTAAAAACAAGCAAAAATAAAAACGACAAGGATTAACCAGGCAGAATAGATGGTCTCTGTGGGTCGGACCCTTTTACCGTATTTCATTCCACAGCGAATTCGGAAATCCAGTACTTGATAAATCTTTGCTTCAGGGTGTTTTCTAGGGTCATACCCAAACTTAACCCATAAGCTCCTCCAAGGACCTGTTATCTGTGTAAACAAACGGGGGACAAGTTGCAAATGTAGTTGTGTTGCAGTCTCTTAGAAAATTCTAATGTTTTCCTGCATTGTCCAAATACATTTCTTTACCAGTTCCTTTATCACTTTCTACAACCAGTATTTACACACCAAAAATTGGGCAGTCAAAGTACTGAAGCCCAAATATTTGCGTGCCTTTAAAAATAACCTGCGAGGTCACAAGAATCTGTTTGGAAAAAATCTGCTATCATTGCCAGATGGACAATCAATTTGAGAGTCTGATCGAACTGCAAAGTAGACAAGATCCAACGGAGCAACAGCTACTGAATCCTCCATGGTTATAACTTCTGTTCAAGAGGAAGGTTTGCTTTCCATCTTCCTCTTACATTGCATTAAGCTCAGATAGGACCTCAGAAACTGTAGAGTGCAAGGAACATGCAGGTGATCCACCCTTGCTGGCTGCCTTAGACAGGAACAAGAGCAGATACACAGACTTACCATGTAGTAGGCCAAACACGGCAACAGAAGTTTCAGCTTGTCTGGATGGACACTGATATTTGCTTTAACTGCATTCCGAGACCAGACTGGACGAACTTCAAAGAGCTAAAATAATATATAATAATTTCAGATACATGCCCCTCATTCAATTTCCTGGCATGATGTTGTCATGCCTTAACAAATTTGTATCCCACCAGTTATTTACAAGGGGAACTGCAGCTGTTCTGGTCACCAAATATTCTGGTATCCTGGGCAGAATATGCCAGTATAGCCCCCCTCATTTGAGAGATTAGAGAACAGGAAAAACCAAACTTTTTTTTTTGTTAAGGTTACAGAGGACAGCCGACAGTGAATGGGAATCGAACCCAATGGCCTGGATTCAAAATCCTGGTGTAATTCAAGGCCACACCATACTAACAGTTTTATACACAGAACTTCACATGGCATTCACAAAACCTATAGAGGAGCCAGCAAGTAGTTAGGGTCACAGCCATCTGCTGGGAAGTCAAAGAAAAGGGCTGCATGCAGTCTTTTCCTACACAGCATGCCAGGGCTGAGTGCCCAGCCCAGCTCAGGAACATGGCACGTACTTTTCTCAGCTCTTCCTCCACTTTCCTATCCACAGGATTGGTGCACACTTTCTTCCAGGCCTGTGCAGCAGCATCCAGTGGTTTGGTTGGGACTTCTTCATCATCAAAGTTCACAAAGATGGCGTTGTTGGGGCGCCGGGCCCTGCTGAGGCCAATGAGGTTCTCAGCTGACACCTGGGGATTGTTGTAGCCATCCCTACAAGACAGGGCGGAGGACTGGGTTTGCTTTCTGCCAGTGGCACGCACAGGCATGTGGCTTTCATGGGAACATGCAAAAATGAAGGTTATTTGCCAGATGTCTGAGGAGAAGGGATCAAACTGCATGAGCAGTGGGTTTTACTTTGGCCCCAGCTCCTTGTGGATTTTGGAATCCCGTACTTTGCGATTGAAGACTTTTGTGACACACTGAGGAAGGGAACTTCCAGTTAAAAAAACAACATCAAAATGGCCAAGCTACCTCCAGTTGCCTGATGAAAGAGATCCCCTGTACTACCCAAGAGAAACTCCCCAGGCAGTGGATTACTGATTTGTACGACATGGATTTGTTGCACAAAAGGCTGCACGCTCTGTCTTTGCTCCACTGTAATGCCTGGAGTTCAGCAGAGTACAGGGACAACATAAGATGGAAATGCAGTTAACAAGGTTTTTTTTTTTTCCTCTAAATGCTGATAAAGGAGCACAGTGGGAAGAATGAAAGCTGTTTCTTGTGGGAGACCTCACAGATTGTTCTTCTGGTGTAAGTAATCAGGGGCCTGGAGGGGACAGATCCAGCGAATGTGGTCAGAGAAACATATGGCCTTGATTCTGCATAGTCTCCACACAGCTCCAGCCCATGGGAAGCAGGCAGAAATACACACTCATGTATCCCGTGCTACGTTTAGTTTCCTGCAGGAAGAGGTATAATATTCTACTAAAACTAATGAAACGTAAAAACGATGTATCTAACACTGTCCTGATGCTTCAAGAGCATAGATCCTATAACAGCATTGATGTCAGAATGGATTAGATCCATTTCCATATGATGAAAAATGTAACCTTAACTTGAAGATTTGTCTGTTAGAAGTATATATCAAACTAGAAAAATGTGTCACTGTCTTCCCTTTCACAAAGCAACACGGATTATTTATTATATCACGAGAAAGGGCACTAACCGGTGTTGGACATCTGGCCGATAATAATAGTCAACAGGAGTGTCCAGACGTGAGAAAATTGGTGGAGGGATGTACAGAGGTAATTCCCTGTTGAAAAATTCTTCCTTCTCTGGTTTACGCATGAGGACTTTATCATACATGGAGGTTTGTTTGCCGTCAGGACCAGAGTGCATCGCTAGGTACTGGAAATCTGACATTCCTATGGGAAACAAAAGTTAGAACACTGTGAGGTGTATTGTGGAGATAATATTTCTCTCAGCACTCTGCTTTCAGGAGCAGGAGTCTGGTAAGTCTATGCAAAGGTTTATATGGAAAGGTGGCCATAACAAGAGATCTGATTTCCATTCCAGTCTTAAAAGGAAACCTTTCCCTTTCCCATCAGTCTTTATGCCCTGAGGACAGAAATACAAGCGTTACCTTGAAATTTGTAAACCGTTGTGACGATCCCAATAATTTCCATTTCAAACTGGACTTCCTGCTCCTCTGCGCCCAACCGCTTCTTCCTGCTCCTCCTCTTCACCTTGAGCAGCATGGCCGAGGCGGGGAAGCGGTTGGCACACACGGGATGGCAGTAGGGGTCCTTGGGGCGGAAATACAGCTCCAACCTTTTGCCGGGGTCCGCGTAGATCTGTGTCGGAGATGGCACGGTTGTTAGCACGCTGTTCCCTGCCCGCTCAGCGCCCCGGACCGTGCCCAACACCCTCACCCCACCCCAGACCCGGAGGGGCCTTCCCGCCAACTCCAGCACCGCGCTGAGGGCCGCCCCGATCCCACGCGCGCCCTCGCGGGCCCACCTCCCTCACACACGGCCTCTTCCGGCAGCCCCTCACCCGCGACACCCCTTCCTCTCCTCCCAGTGTCCGCAGCATCGCGCCGACATCCCGCACCAGCCCCGGGTACTCCACGCACACCAAGCGCGGCGCGCTGGGCAGCTCCAGCAGCCCCGAACCACGCTCCCCGCGCGGCTCCTCCGCCGCCATCGCTCCCTGGTCCCTCCCCGGGGCCGCCCGGAGCCGCAGCACAATGGTTCCGCCGAGCGACGGTTCCGGGCCGAGCTGACGCGCCGCCCTCTGCTTCCACAGCGCCCCGTGCGTAAAGAATGGAGTATGGCCGTTCTTAAGAGATAAAAGGAGGCTCTGGCTGCCGTGCTGTTCTGTGTGCTCTTCTCCCTTGCGCAGATCGCTGGGACGGCCGAAGGGAAAGGCTGTGAGACACACGGCTGCACCCAGAGGAAACAAACTGCTGCGGCAGTTGCATGGCAGGAGATTGTGGCTTGGCGGCTGTTTTATGGGTTCTACTTGCTTGGAGAAACAGAGAGAGGGACTTTGTCAACTCCCTGGGGGATGTATGTGTGAAGAATGTGAACCAGGCAGCAGGGGAGGGGGAAGAGCTAAAATGATGTTTTTGCAAGCAAAAAGTCCCACTGGCTTCACCTCACAGACGAGCTAGGGTATGCTTGGACAGGTAGATAAGCAGAAAGCAGGAGGCTCGAGTGTCAAAATTAGGGAAATGGATGGGGCAGACATGATAAATGCTTACAAAACTAGCAGACATCAGGTGGTAGCAAATTATCAAGTGATAATGGGAGAGAGATGGCAACCATTGGATAGATTGTGAACCTGGAGTACTCAACAAGGAAACGGCAGGAATTCTTAGTGTTGGGGGATACGGGATATAAGGCTGTGGTGTGTTTTTGGCCGTGCACTCCTGCTTGCAGGGCACCCCCCATTGCAATTGCCAATTAAAACTTTTTCACAAGAGATCCGGTTTCCAAAAAATCATTTGAGTAATTTCTTCCCCCGCCCCCCCATCCAGGATGGCTGGGCTGAATTTACCAACTGGCAATGGGCCGCTCTCGTAGCGCCCCCTGGCGGGCACGGCGCGCACTGCAGCGGAGCGGAGCCGTGTCCCTTTCTCTCCCCGCTTCCCGCTGACGCCCGGCTCCTTCTTTTGCAGGGAGGGCTGATCAACTTCGAGAAGAGAAGGAAGGTGAGAGTTTGCACAGCTGGGTGGCGGGAGGAGGCTGGCGTTGTGCGAGCCCAGGCTCTGCCGCTCTCTTTGGAGTTGCTCTTTGCTGCGGTGTTCTTTATTTTGGGGGGGGGGGATTCTGGTCCTTCCTAGGCGTCTCGGTGCATGGGGCTGGGCTGTTTGCAGGGGGCTGTGGGGCTGCAAACACAGGGGGTCTGACCGGCTCCGTTGGCTGCAGGAGTTTGAAGTGATCGCCCAGATCAAGCTGCTTCAGTCGGCCTGCAACAACTACAGCTTCACTCAGGAGGACCATTTTGTGGACTGGTTCCACAGCCTGGAGCGGCTCAGCGAGGCGGAGAGGTGAGTGCGAGCAGGGCTGTGCTGCTGCTGGTGCACTGGGAATCTTCCCAGATAGAGGACTTTTGAAAGCAGCTGGTAGATAGGGGTACTCTGGCACAGGTGACTTCTGGTTTCTCTGGCCTTGGGCTTCGTGTTGGTAGGAAGCATGGCTTTGAGTGCTTCTCTGCACATTTTTAAGAATATTTTCAGTGTTTGTTCTTGGTGACTACTAATGCCTGAGCAGAAATTCTTGCCCAACAGCGGAGTGCCTGCAGTGTCTCTCCTTTTCTCCTAGTTCCCTGCTTGCATTACATTTGTAAGACCTCAGATATCCTTGAACTTCCTTTTCATTCCCCGCCTAGCAAATTTGATTGCGCTCACTCGACAATGAAAAATTACTAAGTGGAAACAGATAAAGGGTAAATAGCCTTTGATACAGCTGCCAGGGTGCTGTGCACCAGGGCTGCCTGCAGCTGGCCAGGGGCATGGGGAGAATGCTGGTATGGGACAAGGTTGTGAGCATCCACGGTGCTGTAAAATTGGGAATAGCTCCAGGCACAAATCCTGGGTGACAAATCCTGATCCTCTCCTTGCTTCCTCGGTTCAGAGCTGTAGCTCACAGCCCAGCTTGGCTGTTGCGAAACAGAGACTTGTGGCCATAAACCAATGCAGAATAACCTCCTTGCATTTTTTTTAGTTAACTGGGCAACAGTTCTCTAAGAGATTTGTTTCCATACATTACAACTGTAATTGTCTATGAGATGTTTGTTATTAGAGTGGATGATTAGAATGTGGCAATATCCTGAGGTCCAGATCAGGATTGGGTCTGTCCTGCTAGGGGTCACACAAGGAACAAGGAAAAACAAACCTCAAGCCAAAAAGCTGGCAGAGCCTGCTAGCCATGGCACTGATGCATCAGCAGCTTAACTGAGCCACTGCTGTCAGGGGAACACACTTTGCCCAGAGACTAGCTGCCATTTCCTGCCTAACTGTAATGTTAGGGAGAAAACTGTGGAATGACAAAGACATTCAGAAGCCAAAATCCCTCAGTTGCAAGCAAGCCTTTAATGAACTTGGTCTGCCTTTAAAAGATGGTTTTGCTTGGGTTTTCAGCTGCTCCACAGTCTAGGATGTGTTGGCAACCTGAGGCAGTTTCAGATAGACTGAATTCCAGTAGTTCACATATTGGGTTCTCAGATTCTGCTTCAGTGAATTATCATTCATTTTGTTGTTGATTTCCAGGTAGTAACCACCCTCACTGGTGTAGGGCAGCCAGGTAACGGGCACCTCTGAATTCCCGTTGTTGGGGTCGCTGCAAAAAAAGAAATAGAAGTTTAGTTTATCAGGGCAGATTTGTGTTCTCTGGGGATCTTATCTGTGCTCAAGTGAGGCTTTAAGTGAGTGCAAGGAGAGAGCTTGAAATTGAGACAAGTGATAGCAATTCTGCCTGCTAGGAGCAACTTGCCAACCTGCATTCTCCTCCTTTGGTCCCTGCTAGCATGGCCCTGGCTACACACTACAAACTTAACTCCTGTCCGAACTCTAGGGCTCAGAAAGAAACCTCATCATTAAGTTTAAGCAGAGGGCACAGGTTCTGAAAATGCTTCTGCTGTTCCCAGGTGTTCTCTGGATGAGGAAGGCCCAGAGCAAACTCTGCTCTGGAAGGCACAGAGCCAGGTTTGCAAAAGTATGGAGGGCACCCTGCTTTTGAGAATTGCTTCTGAGAAGTTAATAGACAAAAGCAGCACGTTGAAGTGCTGCAGCAAGCCCCAAAGGTGGAACCAGAATCACTTACCCAGTCCTGGCAAAATTGGTCCAATAAGCAATCATGGCAGAAGAGACAGTCCTGTGCTTGGGCAGGTAGCCTAGAGGGGTGGCAAAGGGTTTCCCAAACACGTACTGCAGGTCATCAGCGTGGTCTGCCCCTACCCAGCTTGGGTAGATGGGCATTCGAGATGGCTGGGAGAACAAATAGCTGTATGTCTTGCCACTCCTGGGGAAATAAAATAGACTTGATAAGCAAGTGAAAAGCAGGAAAGGGAGTGTGGATTCATAGCTATGCTCCAAACATTGGCAGAACCCCTTGTGCTGGGAGTAGCATTTTGGTTCCCAGACAAGCTTTAGGCTCCTACCAATGCTGTGCTCCTCACCGGGCATTCTGATGGTGCAGGTTTAGTGTCCACTGCGTGGGAATCAGGAAAATGTAGTCAGTAGCCAGGTCCACCACTGTTATCTTCATTTCTTTTTGCTCTGGGTTGTCACCCCATGACTCAGTGTAGAGATCATATGTCAAGTTGGCTCCTCTCTCACCCCTGTCTGCAGTAAGTCCTTTGACCAAGTTATAGACATCGCTCCTGAAAAGACAAGAGGTATCGCTAATTATGGACCAGCAGAGGAAGGATGGAGGAAGATGAAGAGGAGTGTGGAAGTTGTCCCAGCTCTCTTTGATGTCCACATCCAACCCCTGTGGTTGGCAACAGTTTGGTGAAGTAAAAGCCAGGAGTTTCAGTCCAGGTCTTAGATGGAGAGCACATGATCCACAACTTTCTCAGCAGAACGGCCTGGGTTCCAAATGGGCCATAAGCTCTTTCAGTCCTGAAAGAGGGGTCTGATGGGTCAGGCACCCAGCATTTCTGCATGAACGTGCTCCACAGAGAGAGCATCGGGGCTGCCAAGATTGCCACTACTTCTGAGTTTAGGGGCATCTTAAAGATATTTGGGAAGGCTTCCCCGCTAAACTAGTTATTTCTCTTGAAGGCTTTGTGCTTGGCAACATGTGCTCTGGGCACCCCAGCTTGGAGTGGCATCCTGTGCTGAAGATAGTGCCCCTTCCAGTCCTTGATGTTTGGGGAATATGTTAAAGTTCCTCTCGATAAGGGTTTTAGGAATGTCCTCTTACGCAGTGATTTTCTCAAGTGGACGATTGATAGCAGGCAAATCAATGCTAGCAAAGAAATGTCCGTCCATGTTATTGACCCCAGCAATGTAGTCAATGTCAGCAGCATTGGCAAAGAGGTTCTCTGGCATGTCAGGGAGGAAGTCTCCATCAACAACAGGAGTGATGGAGAGTGAATGAACCACAGGACCTGCAACAGGAGGCAAAACCAGAATCTGTTAGGAGCATGGAAAAAGCAGATGTGTGGCCTGGCATATCTTAGTGCTTAAGGAAAAAAATAGAGGGATATTCTCAGTTACTGTTTGTTGTTCCTGTTTGTAAGCTGTGTTCTGGAATTGCTCTTGCTGCTTTCATGAAACATTGAGAAACAGAAAGCTACTTGTTCTGGAGCCAAGGCACAACCCTTGGACAACTGATCTGCCACCACTGCCATTGCACAACCAGCAGCATTTACTCAGCAGACTGTGCACCTGTCTGTGGAAGGGTGACTGCAAAATCTGTCATTGTTGTCTCCTTTCTGAACGACACCGCTTAAATACTTCTGGCAATCACTCCAGTACCCCTTTGAAGGCTCAGTGAACCTTCTGTGCATGGAGGACACGGCGTAGGCTGGGAGACTTACCAGGCAGGGAGCGCAGTTCCAAGTGGTAGGCCATTGTCAGGGCTTTGGGGTCAGAGACACGGAGGCAGTTAGCCAAGACCGTGGTGTTGTCTGTGGGGCAGCCCACCTGCCCTCCAACCTGCAGAAGGAAAGAGAGAGAAAGCTCGCGGCATTATTCTCTGAAGCCAGGCTTCATTCCCAGCTTCCCAGAGGAGAGGTTGGTTTTAATCTCCAAGATGCATGTTTCCAAAGCTCTGTGTTTGGTGGCATGACTCCTGATAAATCCCCTACTTGCTATGCTCTTCTCTATGAAATCCCTTATTTTTTTGTACCCGCAAGTAAGACCTTAGCTTCAGAATTATTGCTGCCTGGAGTGACACAGACACGATCCAGCCAGCCCAGGTAGATGTGCAAGCCACTAACTGTCCCATGTGTCAGCCTCCCTCTGTGGGTTGGGGTCCCTCTGCAGAGGTGCACGTTACCTTTTTAGCCCAAGTGAGTGGGTCCTTTTGGATGGCCCAGCCACACAGACTGACACCGCTTTGGCTGATGGCTCTCTTGAAGAGACCTGCATTCTTTGGGGACAGTATCTGCAGCACAAAATAGAAACAGGAGGGTTTCATTAATGAAATCGAGAAGAAAGAATTACATGCCAGACCTGGCCGATTCCCCTCACAACTTGTACACAAGGTCCAGGGAAATAGCCAGCTCTTGTGATACTTAACAGACTCAGTAGTTAAAGTTAAAAGGTGATATGGTGAAAAGGAGAGAAGAGGAGGAGAGCAAGGGGGCATGGCATGCATGGAGGAAAGCATCAGAGTGTCAGGGGGCTGTTTTGCCCATTTGCAGAAATGAGAAGCATCTGTAGTGTGGTCTAACAAGGACAACAGACCTGCAGGGAGACACTAGTGGCACCAGCTGACTCCCCAAAGATGGTGATGTTGTCCGGGTCGCCCCCAAAGGCCTTGATATTCCTCTTCACCCAGGCAATAGCCATGTGCTGGTCCTTCAGCCCGTAGTTCCCTGAGCAACAGAGGGCACCCACCATTCAGTCAGGGCACAGCCGAAGGTGGGGTGCTGTGGGAGGGTCCGCTAAGAGGAAGCAGCTGTGGTACCTGGCATGTTTGAGTCTCCAGTGCTGAGGAAGCCCAGGGGCCCCACACGGTAATTGAGGGTCACCACAATCACGTTGCCCCGCACGGCGATCTCCTCGCCATCGTAGAGGTAGTTGTCAAGGAAATTGGCTCCTTGACCCCCTCCAAAAAGGAAGGCACCGCCATAGATCCAGACCATCACTGGCAAGTTGGTGGAGACTAGGAGATGAGGAGGAAAAGTGGCGTGAACCACTACACAGCCAGAAGGTGCTGCCTACCTCCATGCCCGTTCACTGAGCATTGCTCCACTTGGGCACGGACCAAAACCTCTTGGGGCTGATACAAACGCCCCTTCCTTCATTGTCATCTTACTCCCACTGCAGGTAAAGCATTCCCAGGACAGCAAATCTGTACAAGCTATTCCTATTTGCTGACATCCCCTACAAATTATTCTCTTTTCTTGACAAGAACTTCTGTATAACCACTAGGTTTGTAGGACAATCATTTGTCCAGAAAGGGTTTTCTTCACTTCAAGGGCATGATGCTTTGTGATAGCCTATGGCCAAGAAAATTTCTGCTCTGTAGAAGAGGCTGAAACTCTCAGTGGGATGCAGCTGAGGAGCAGTGGCTGAAATCTCTCCTACCCTTCCCACTGAAAATCAGTGCTTCTGTGGTTGCCCATTATGGGAACATAGCTGTGGAGGGATGCTCCAGAGCAGTTTATCTCCTCCTCGGGTCTCTGACAAACACATACCCTCTCTCTTCCCTTGAGGGATCCAGATGTTCAGATAGAGACAGTCCTCTTTCCCACGAACATCAGTTTGTGTAAGCGTCGACTGCATGCAGCGATTTTTAAATGTTTTTGCTTTCAGTGTTCCTGAGAGAAGAAAAGGAATACAACAGGTCCTGGTTAGAGGTGTCAGCTCTTTTAGTTGCAAGCTCTGTCCATCCATCTTTCCCTTTAAGTCCAGCAGAGGCAGCAAAGCCTCCCCAGCCACTGCTACTGGAACTGAGGGAGTGGGACCCTTTCCTGTGTGAACTAGCTCCGGTCAACAACGGACTAAGGAGACAGAAGTTAAACAACATAAACCCAACACTGGATCTTACCTTCCCAGCCAGGATGAGGCTGGGGGTCTTGCAGAGTCTCTGGTGGGGCAGCAAAAGGGATCCCTCTGAAGATATCAACATAGCTCCCAAAGAGTCCCCGTCGTTTACTCTCGCCTTCCACAAAACCTCCCTCGGTGTACACCACTCCCAGCTAAACGTGGCACCATTGGGAAGAAAGTAAATCCATTGCAGTCTTTCACAGATGAGGCTTCTCATGTTGCCAACACCCACACCCTCCCCTGGCTGGAGGATC
>NC_034424.1:6569298-6575313 GCF_002078875.1 Numida meleagris | reverse complement strand
GGAGGACCATTTTGTGGACTGGTTCCACAGCCTGGAGCGGCTCAGCGAGGCCGAGAGGTGAGTGCGAGCAGGGCTGTGCTGCTGCTGGTGCACTGGGAATCTTCCCAGATAGAGGACTTTTGAAAGCAGCTGGTAGATAGGGGTACTCTGGCACAGGTGACTTCTGGTTTCTCTGGCCTTGGGCTTCGTGTTGGTAGGAAGCATGGCTTTGAGTGCTTCTCTGCACATTTTTAAGAATATTTTCAGTGTTTGTTCTTGGTGCCTACTAATGCCTGAGCAGAAATTCTTGCCCAACAGCGGAGTGCCTGCAGTGTCTCTCCTTTTCTCCTAGTTCCCTGCTTGGGTTACATTTGTAAGACCTCAGATATCCTTGAACTTCCTTTTCATTCCCCGCCTAGCAAATTTGATTGCGCTCACTCGACAATGAAAAATTACTAAGTGGAAACAGATAAAGGGTAAATAGCCTTTGATACAGCTGCCAGGGTGCTGTGCACCAGGGCTGCCTGCAGCTGGCCAGGTGCATGGGGAGGATACTGGTATGGGACAAGGTTGTGAGCATCCACGGTGCTGTAAAATTGGGAATAGCTCCAGGCACAAATCCTGGGTGACAAATCCTGATCCTCTCCTTGCTTCCTCGGTTCAGAGCTGTAGCTCACAGCCCAGCTTGGCTGTTGCAAAACAGAGACTTGTGGCCATAAACCAATGCAGAATAACTTCCTTGCATTTTTTTTAGTTAACTGGGCAACAGTTCTCTAAGAGATTTGTTTCCATACATTACAACTGTAATTGTCTATGAGATGTTTGTTATTAGAGTGGATGATTAGAATGTGGCAATATCCTGAGGTCCAGATCAGGATTGGGTCTGTCCTGCTAGGGGTCACACAAGGAACAAGGAAAAACAAACCTCAAGCCAAAAAGCTGGCAGAGCCTGCTAGCCATGGCACTGATGCATCAGCAGCTTAACTGAGCCACTGCTGTCAGGGGAACACACTTTGCCCAGAGACTAGCTGCCATTTCCTGCCTAACTGTAATGTTAGGGAGAAAACTGTGGAATGACAAAGACATTCAGAAGCCAAAATCCCTCAGTTGCAAGCAAGCCTTTAATGAACTTGGTCTGCCTTTAAAAGATGGTTTTGCTTGGGTTTTCAGCTGCTCCACAGTCTAGGATGTGTTGGCAACCTGAGGCAGTTTCAGATAGACTGAATTCCAGTAGTTCACATATTGGGTTCTCAGATTCTGCTTCAGTGAATTATCATTCATTTTGTTGTTGATTTCCAGGTAGTAACCACCCTCACTGGTGTAGGGCAGCCAGGTAACGGGCACCTCTGAATTCCCGTTGTTGGGGTCGCTGCAAAAAAAGAAATAGAAGTTTAGTTTATCAGGGCAGATTTGTGTTCTCTGGGGATCTTATCTGTGCTCAAGTGAGGCTTTAAGTGAGTGCAAGGAGAGAGCTTGAAATTGAGACAAGTGATAGCAATTCTGCCTGCTAGGAGCAACTTGCCAACCTGCATTCTCCTCCTTTGGTCCCCGCTAGCATGGCCCTGGCTACACACTACAAACTTAACTCCTGTCCGAACTCTAGGGCTCAGAAAGAAACCTCATCATTAAGTTTAAGCAGAGGGCACAGGTTCTGAAAATGCTTGTGCTGTTCCCAGGTGTTCTCTGGATGAGGAAGGCCCAGAGCAAACTCTGCCACTGGAAGGCACAGAGCCAAGTTTGCAAAAGTACGGAGGGCACCCTGCTTTTGAGAATTGCTTCTGAGAAGTTAATAGACAAAAGCAGCACGTTGAAGTGCTGCAGCAAGCCCCAAAGGTGGAACCAGAATCACTTACCCAGTCCTGGCAAAATTGGTCCAATAAGCAATCATGGCAGAAGAGACAGTCCTGTGCTTGGGCAGGTAGCCTAGAGGGGTGGCAAAGGGTTTCCCAAACACGTACTGCAGGTCATCAGCGTGGTCTGCCCCTACCCAGCTTGGGTAGATGGGCATTCGAGATGGCTGGGAGAACAAATAGCTGTATGTCTTGCCACTCCTGGGGAAATAAAATAGACTTGATAAGCAAGTGAAAAGCAGGAAAGGGAGTGTGGATTCATAGCTATGCTCCAAACATTGGCAGAACCCCTTGTGCTGGGAGTAGCATTTTGGTTCCCAGACAAGCTTTAGGCTCCTACCAATGCTGTGCTCCTCACCGGGCATTCTGATGGTGCAGGTTTAGTGTCCACTGCGTGGGAATCAGGAAAATGTAGTCAGTAGCCAGGTCCACCACTGTTATCTTCATTTCTTTTTGCTCTGGGTTGTCACCCCATGACTCAGTGTAGAGATCATATGTCAAGTTGGCTCCTCTCTCACCCCTGTCTGCAGTAAGTCCTTTGACCAAGTTATAGACATCGCTCCTGAAAAGACAAGAGGTATCGCTAATTATGGACCAGCAGAGGAAGGATGGAGGAAGATGAAGAGGAGTGTGGAAGTTGTCCCAGCTCTCTTTGATGTCCACATCCAACCCCTGTGGTTGGCAACAGTTTGGTGAAGTAAAAGCCAGGAGTTTCAGTCCAGGTCTTAGATGGAGAGCACATGATCCACAACTTTCTCGGCAGAACGGCCTGGGTTCCAAATGGGCCATAAGCTCTTTCAGTCCTGAAAGAGGGGTCTGATGGGTCAGGCACCCAGCATTTCTGCATGAACGTGCTCCACAGAGAGAGCATCGGGGCTGCCAAGATTGCCACTACTTCTGAGTTTAGGGGCATCTTAAAGATATTTGGGAAGGCTTCCCCGCTAAACTAGTTATTTCTCTTGAAGGCTTTGTGCTTGGCAACATGTGCTCTGGGCACCCCAGCTTGGAGTGGCATCCTGTGCTGAAGATAGTGCCCCTTCCAGTCCTTGATGTTTGGGGAATATGTTAAAGTTCCTCTCGATAAGGGTTTTAGGAATGTCCTCTTACGCAGTGATTTTCTCAAGTGGACGATTGATAGCAGGCAAATCAATGCTAGCAAAGAAATGTCCGTCCATGTTATTGACCCCAGCAATGTAGTCAATGTCAGCAGCATTGGCAAAGAGGTTCTCTGGCATGTCAGGGAGGAAGTCTCCATCAACAACAGGAGTGATGGAGAGTGAATGAACCACAGGACCTGCAACAGGAGGCAAAACCAGAATCTGTTAGGAGCATGGAAAAAGCAGATGTGTGGCCTGGCATATCTTAGTGCTTAAGGAAAAAAATAGAGGGATATTCTCAGTTACTGTTTGTTGTTCCTGTTTGTAAGCTGTGTTCTGGAATTGCTCTTGCTGCTTTCATGAAACATTGAGAAACAGAAAGCTACTTGTTCTGGAGCCAAGGCACAACCCTTGGACAACTGATCTGCCACCACTGCCATTGCACAACCAGCAGCATTTACTCAGCAGACTGTGCACCTGTCTGTGGAAGGGTGACTGCAAAATCTGTCATTGTTGTCTCCTTTCTGAACGACACCGCTTAAATACTTCTGGCAATCACTCCAGTACCCCTTTGAAGGCTCAGTGAACCTTCTGTGCATGGAGGACACGGCGTAGGCTGGGAGACTTACCAGGCAGGGAGCGCAGTTCCAAGTGGTAGGCCATTGTCAGGGCTTTGGGGTCAGAGACACGGAGGCAGTTAGCCAAGACCGTGGTGTTGTCTGTGGGGCAGCCCACCTGCCCTCCAACCTGCAGAAGGAAAGAGAGAGAAAGCTCGCGGCATTATTCTCTGAAGCCAGGCTTCATTCCCAGCTTCCCAGAGGAGAGGTTGGTTTTAATCTCCAAGATGCATGTTTCCAAAGCTCTGTGTTTGGTGGCATGACTCCTGATAAATCCCCTACTTGCTATGCTCTTCTCTATGAAATCCCTTATTTTTTTGTACCCGCAAGTAAGACCTTAGCTTCAGAATTATTGCTGCCTGGAGTGACACAGACACGATCCAGCCAGCCCAGGTAGATGTGCAAGCCACTAACTGTCCCATGTGTCAGCCTCCCTCTGTGGGTTGGGGTCCCTCTGCAGAGGTGCACGTTACCTTTTTAGCCCAAGTGAGTGGGTCCTTTTGGATGGCCCAGCCACACAGACTGACACCGCTTTGGCTGATGGCTCTCTTGAAGAGACCTGCATTCTTTGGGGACAGTATCTGCAGCACAAAATAGAAACAGGAGGGTTTCATTAATGAAATCGAGAAGAAAGAATTACATGCCAGACCTGGCCGATTCCCCTCACAACTTGTACACAAGGTCCAGGGAAATAGCCAGCTCTTGTGATACTTAACAGACTCAGTAGTTAAAGTTAAAAGGTGATATGGTGAAAAGGAGAGAAGAGGAGGAGAGCAAGGGGGCATGGCATGCATGGAGGAAAGCATCAGAGTGTCAGGGGGCTGTTTTGCCCATTTGCAGAAATGAGAAGCATCTGTAGTGTGGTCTAACAAGGACAACAGACCTGCAGGGAGACACTAGTGGCACCAGCTGACTCCCCAAAGATGGTGATGTTGTCCGGGTCGCCCCCAAAGGCCTTGATATTCCTCTTCACCCAGGCAATAGCCATGTGCTGGTCCTTCAGCCCGTAGTTCCCTGAGCAACAGAGGGCACCCACCATTCAGTCAGGGCACAGCCGAAGGTGGGGTGCTGTGGGAGGGTCCGCTAAGAGGAAGCAGCTGTGGTACCTGGCATGTTTGAGTCTCCAGTGCTGAGGAAGCCCAGGGGCCCCACACGGTAATTGAGGGTCACCACAATCACGTTGCCCCGCACGGCGATCTCCTCGCCATCGTAGAGGTAGTTGTCAAGGAAATTGGCTCCTTGACCCCCTCCAAAAAGGAAGGCACCGCCATAGATCCAGACCATCACTGGCAAGTTGGTGGAGACTAGGAGATGAGGAGGAAAAGTGGCGTGAACCACTACACAGCCAGAAGGTGCTGCCTACCTCCATGCCCGTTCACTGAGCATTGCTCCACTTGGGCACGGACCAAAACCTCTTGGGGCTGATACAAACGCCCCTTCCTTCATTGTCATCTTACTCCCACTGCAGGTAAAGCATTCCCAGGACAGCAAATCTGTACAAGCTATTCCTATTTGCTGACATCCCCTACAAATTATTCTCTTTTCTTGACAAGAACTTCTGTATAACCACTAGGTTTGTAGGACAATCATTTGTCCAGAAAGGGTTTTCTTCACTTCAAGGGCATGATGCTTTGTGATAGCCTATGGCCAAGAAAATTTCTGCTCTGTAGAAGAGGCTGAAACTCTCAGTGGGATGCAGCTGAGGAGCAGTGGCTGAAATCTCTCCTACCCTTCCCACTGAAAATCAGTGCTTCTGTGGTTGCCCATTATGGGAACATAGCTGTGGAGGGATGCTCCAGAGCAGTTTATCTCCTCCTCGGGTCTCTGACAAACACATACCCTCTCTCTTCCCTTGAGGGATCCAGATGTTCAGATAGAGACAGTCCTCTTTCCCACGAACATCAGTTTGTGTAAGCGTCGACTGCATGCAGCGATTTTTAAATGTTTTTGCTTTCAGTGTTCCTGAGAGAAGAAAAGGAATACAACAGGTCCTGGTTAGAGGTGTCAGCTCTTTTAGTTGCAAGCTCTGTCCATCCATCTTTCCCTTTAAGTCCAGCAGAGGCAGCAAAGCCTCCCCAGCCACTGCTACTGGAACTGAGGGAGTGGGACCCTTTCCTGTGTGAACTAGCTCCGGTCAACAACGGACTAAGGAGACAGAAGTTAAACAACATAAACCCAACACTGGATCTTACCTTCCCAGCCAGGATGAGGCTGGGGGTCTTGCAGAGTCTCTGGTGGGGCAGCAAAAGGGATCCCTCTGAAGATATCAACATAGCTCCCAAAGAGTCCCCGTCGTTTACTCTCGCCTTCCACAAAACCTCCCTCGGTGTACACCACTCCCAGCTAAACGTGGCACCATTGGGAAGAAAGTAAATCCATTGCAGTCTTTCACAGATGAGGCTTCTCATGTTGCCAACACCCACACCCTCCCCTGGCTGGAGGATCCTCCAACACAAAGCAACTCACCCCCTC